>NW_006286679.1:244049-272621 GCF_000327345.1 Myotis davidii
ATCGCCTGCTGCCAGACAGTCCAGTTTCTCCCCGCATGAGTCCTGGGTCCCCAGAGACTTCCCGGAACCGGAGTTCAGAGCCGTCGGGAGCTTGTGACTCCCTCCGGATTCAAAAAGACCGCCGCGTCCTCGGGTGCCAGCCCCTTTCCGCGCGCGCGAGCCCTGTACCTCTGCGCTTCTCTTCTGCAGCTTCTCTTGCTCTCAGTGTGCCTTTCCTTCCTTCTAGTTGTAGAATTTACAGTCAGCCAGGCTTCCTGTGGTTCTGGATGATGTCCGTATTGTTTTTCTGAGGTATTAATCAATTGTTGTGAGCGGCATTAATTTCCCGGTGTTTATCTCTGCCGCCATCTTAGTTTCTCCTGCACCCTTATTTTATCATGGTTTCTACATTTTCATTGCTGTAAATTTTCTTGCTTCTGATAGGTATCTTCTGTCAATGTTGTATGCAGAAAATAGAAAGTAAGATAGCATCCTATATAATAAAACCCTAATATACAAATTGACTGAATGGCAGAATGACCAGCAGAACAACTGGTCGCTTTGATGCACACTGACCACTAGGGGGGAGACGCTCAACACAGGAGCTGCCTCCTGGTGGTCAGTGCGCTCCCACAGGGGAGCCCTGCTCAGCCAGAAACTGGGCTCATGGCTGGTGAATGCAGCAGCGGTGGCAGGAGCCTCTCCCACCTCAGCTGTAGGCAGGTGGTAAGGAGCGAGGGGTCCCGGACTGTGAGAGCCCCAGACTGAGAGAGGGATGTCTGACTGCCGGCTTAGGCCAGGATTCGGGCCTAAGCTGGCAGTCAGACATCCCCTGAGGGTTCCCGGACTGTGCAAGGGTGCAGGCTGAGCTGCGGGACCCTCCCTCAGTGCACTGGGCCTCTAGTTTGTTGTAAAATTGTTAGAGTTTCTACAGAAGCAAACTCTAGCTTGGGACTCCAGGAAGAATTTCCTGATCATTGAAGAACGAACCCATCATAGGAGCTGCTATCTCTGAAATCACCTCAGAATGTTTGAGTTTATGAATATACTGAGTGCTATCATTGTGTAGGGAGCTGGGATCAGGAGTCTACCGCTGCCTCTGCTGCTGCTGCTGCCACCACCACCACATCACCTGGGAAACGGGAGGCTGGGTGCTGGACAGCTGAGCAACAAAGCCTCGTGTCCACAGCCCTATCTGCCAATAGCTAAAATAGAAAAAGAGGCCAGAGCAGACCTCTACTTCTCTCCCACTTCTAAGTTTCTGTGCCTTTACTTGATTGGTGGGAGCCATTTCACCCTGACCCTCGCTGTGAAGGAGTCTGGGAAACCATTGCTTTCCCTGGAAGTTCTGGGTAGAAAGGACCCTAGAAGGGAGACGGGATAGAGATGGAGCCAGCCAGTCCACAGTATCATTTCTGAGGTGGTTATGTCCTGTTTGTAACCTATTTGAATCATTTGAATCTTATATGGATGATTTAAAATTGTTCAGTTTTACAAAATCACTTCAAATCTATGTCCAGATTTGTGAGAGGTAAATTTTAATTCTCAGGCTTTTTTAATGTAAGTTATTTTCTAAGCATTACACTTATGTTTTATACATATATAAAAACAGAGTGCAATATTATATATACATAAACAAATATATATAAAATAATAAATATATATTTTAAAATAATTTTTTGTTTGACATTTGCTTATAAGTCGATAAGCCTATTGTTAGAGCCATCTTCCCTTTTCCCACTGATACTATGAAAAATTTTTGCCCTAACTGGTTTGGTTCAGTGGATAGAGCATTGGTCTGCAGACTGAGGGGTCCCAGGTTCAATTCCAGTCAAGAGCACATGCCCAGGTTATGGGCTCAATCCCCAGTAGGCAGTGTGCAGGAGGCAGCCAATCAATCATTCTCTCTCATCACTGATGTTTCTATCTCTCTCTCCCTCTCCCTTCTTCTCTGAAATTAATAAAAATATATTTTTAAAAAGAGAAATCTTCTGTGTTTTAATGAAAAGATTTTTTAAAAAATGCATTTGAGACATTCTGTGAGTATATGAAATTATAACTTATAACTTACACTATAACAACACATTCCTTACCCAGAATAACATTCACGTATCTTAAAGTTATCTCTCAATTTGAGATGTATTTTTGTTAGTTTTTATTGTAAGTTAAAATCTGGACAATTTTCCATGTGTATGGTTTGTAAGTCTCTGTTTCTCTCAGTGAGTATCTGTCTCACATTTGAGTTTTTCTGAATGTCTGAGTGATGTGTCCCTGAATCTCCCTTTCTGTTTCTCTTTGTACTTCTGTGTATCTATTCTATGTCTCTGGACCATTGTGTGTCTGTGTATTTATGTCTGTAATTGTGTATGTATCTCTCTCTCTCTCTCTCTCTGCATCTCTGTATGTATTTACTCATTAGGTCTCCACATAGCTCTGTGTAGCCTTTTCTCTGTGATTAATTGTATGTCTCTGTGAGGATCTTTCTATATGTATATCTCTTTATTTTGTATCTTTCTTCCTGACACTATTGAGAGCAGAAACATAGTCTTTTCCCCAAACCAACAAGAACATGTAAAAGCCACATCAAAATTTCAGAACCTTAAGTGACATGTTTCTCAAGGAGGCTTGGTCAGCCAATATGAGTCCTCCCTGTCCTCCTATCACCTTCACCATCCTTCAGTGTCTTTGAGTGATTTATGGTGATCTCACAGAATCAGACACACCTGTTCAGCCCTCACCTCAAACTCACAGAATGCAAGACAAAACTCCTAACAATGAGGACAAATTGTTATCCATTTCAATGATCCTAATCATAAAATAACCCTGCCTGCATGCAGATATCATCAGGTAGTCAGGTCACTTCTAACTGCTTATGGTACTTGTAATCACATACCTTTCTAGGGCATGGCCACAGCCCGCAGCCATCAGCGACTCCTGCAGCTTCTTTCATCTGCAAAGCCCTTTTGTGCAATACTTCCTTTATAGTTTCGCAGGCAGCACAGTCTTCTGCCCTATTTCACCTACGCATCTAAAATATCGTGTGCGTTTTCCTTGATGAATTCCTGGCTTTGAAGCCTGTCGTGTTCTGATCTGGGTGTTATAAAGTTCTTCCTTCTTAGCTGCTCACAGAGCGCTCCAGGCCTGGCCTTCCTTCATTGTCTTCTGCTCGAGGTTGACTCTTTATTCCTCTCCAGCCACCCTTTCTCCAGGCTTTGCAAGTCCCAATGCTAACACCCTGGTCTCCATTTCTTTGTGAATAGTCCCCATAGCATTTTCTGATAAAACACAGTTTGGATATTTCCAAAGATAGTTGTAAAATATATTCACCCAAATATGATTCATGAGTCAGATCACAAAGGAGGACAATGACCTGTGGATTTCTGGAAAGAAAGGGGTTGGATGCTAAAGTTTGGCTTTAATCTTTGTGCTGGCTGGGTGGACCCGGGGGAGGTAACTTCTCCAGGTAACTGTCTCCATATGAAAAAGGAGGAATTAGACCTTATAATTGTTAAGATATGGTTGGGATCTAAACATTTCTAGTTATCATAAAAACAAATTTTCACTGAAATAAAAGTATGTATTACCATTCATTTCATAACACTGAAAGGAATTAATCCCCAACCCCCATGCTCATGTTTTCAATCAAACATTAGTTTAGTTTTGCAAAATAATTTTGCATTTATATTTTGCACATGATTTCTAATTTGGTTTACTTTGTGTTTCTAATTTAGGCTTTTGTAAAACTTTTACTGAAAAATAATCCAATTGACTAGAACCCATTTCACTGCTAAGAGGCAGAATACGTCCTTAATTTCATCTACCATTATGGATTCCAACAACCTACTTTATATTCATTTATTTACAGTACATTAGTTCCTTTTTTCACACATGAGAAATTTGAATCTAACATATTTAAGCTAGAGCAAATTTACTAAGATCAAATGCAGTATCTGGCTCTTTAATCACAAAACAACACAGCTATTTAAGACAATGGGACATCAAGTACCTTAACGCCCTTTGGCTCCCTAACTACTTATTCTGCAAATACACTTATCTTCTTGAAAGTATAGAACCACAAAATCTTCTTTTTTTCTCTCTAAAAAATCAATTCAGTTCAAGATCCTAATCAAATAATTTGATAAATACATTATAAAAATCAGAATGAATCATGAATATAAGACACTTGGTTAATTAACACTTGAATTGGAAGTGGAGTCAAATGTTGATTAAATAATGTCGAAATTATTTCAATGGGCATATCCAAGAACATACATTTTGCATTTTGAGATTTCTGCCACATATGAATAGGATGCTGACACTATTAAGTTCAGCTGATCTAAAGAAAAATAATGAAATGGAAGAGGAAACAGAGGGAATTAGATTTCATAATTTATATATTTCTGATTTATTATGTCTTTGCTCTTTTTCCAATTTTAACTACTATATAACAGTGAATTAAAGCATTACCACAATTGTTGTTTTCCATTCTTTTGAGTGTTTGTGAAAGAGTTTTTGCTTTATGTATTAGAACGGCTTGCTATTTCTTGAATATGAATAGATTCAGTATTGTCATGTCTGCCTGTCACTTTGATTTTTATGTAAGTCTGCTTCTTATTTCACTTCATGGTATTTCCCTTAAATTTTACTGACTGAAATACGGGAAAGAGACAAACAATGGTGGTAATAATAACATCAGGTAGATAGTTTTATCCCCTATTTTGTTCTAACCTTTGAATTTTTAAGAATGTCTTTTGTATAGAGAAAAATTGAGCTATATCATTTTATTTTTGGCTATCATACACTTGGTCTATGTCCTGCCTTTCAACTTTTTAAATCAATTTATAACATTAATTATAAATACTTATCTGTGGAGTTGATTAGTAAACTTCTTGAGCTGTTACTAATGCTTTATATAACTTGAATAGCCACAATGGCCGTGGATTGGTTATATAGGAAAGAGAGTGCTATATTTTATGGTTTTATCTTTTCCGCCCCCCCACCCCCTCCTGTTAATCAGATTGGAACTATGGAAGCTTTGCTGTGGGCTTTTATAGTGTGTATTTTTTCTTTATTATTATTATTTTAATTGATTTCAGAGGGGAAGAGAGAGGGAGAGAGAAATAGAATCATCAGTGATGAGAGAGAATCATTGATTGGCTGCCTCCTGCACGCCACACACTGGTGATCGAGCCTGCAACCTGAGCATGTGCCTTTGACCAGAATCGAACCCCAGGACCCTTCAGTCTTCAGGCCGACACTCTTTTCACTGAGCCAGATCAGCTAGGGCTATAGTGTGTTTTTTGGCAGTGTGTTTGTTTCAACATTTAGATAATTCGAACCAGCTGCAGTTATTGCTTTCCACGTTCTTATTTACTGGTCTCTTCCTAAATGGATTTGTCAGCATGCAATTTCAACAACAATATCCCTGTTTAAAAATCTCTTTCTGAAATTCAGCCTTTTATACCTGGAGGTATTCCTTTAAGCAAGTATGGGGAAAGGACATATGTTATAACTATACAAAGACACATCTGAACATTTGTTCTTTTGTTTTCATATGTGAGTATCAGTATGGCTGCATAGGCAATTCTTGAAATGTGCCTTTCTATCTCAGAATTTCTTGAGTAATTTTATTTTTAATTTAGCATGATTTTTCTCCTTAGGAGCTTGTTTGTTTGTTTATTTATTTAGTTTCTACTTTTATGGCATACTATGGCAGTCACGGGGGCTATCACATGTTTCTCCATTTTTTTTTTCTAGGCACTTCATAAGATTGTACTTTTCTGCCCCTTTTTAATTTAGACATGACCATGTAATGTGCTTTTGCCAACAAAAAGTGAGTGGAAGTGACATGGAATGTTGGTGAGAGCTATAGACGCATGTGCAGATCACCTCATTGTTAATGGAATCCTCCTCAGGCAGAGTCCCTGAGGGACTCACAAAGGCAGCACCTGCCTTTCCCCACAATAGTCTTCCATGGGCCTGCAGAATGAGCAACATTCAAATGTTCTATGTCCAGGTCTGGGAGTTGCTTTGTTACTTCAGCATAACTGGTCTGTCTTGACTGACAAGGACTGTATCTTTGTGATCATTTTTTTTTCTTCTGTTAATTGTAGGTACAACCCAGTGAATCTTATTTATTTTAGATTTTTTTCCCCTATTCAGTCAAGAAGAAATATCCTCAACCATGTAGGTGCTTATCAATCTTGAGCTAGTTACTCTTTCTTCTCCTCTGATAATGTCTAGTATTCAAAGTCAGATCTCTGAGATTAGTTCTTCAGCTCCATCATCTTCTTTATGGGGAGCGAAAATACCGATTCCTGCCTCTTGGTGAAGAACAGAGAGACATGGTTCGGATAGAGAGATGTAATGGGTGTTTCCCTCATCTCTTTATTTAATTCTTTAAGGTTCTACATAACTTTCACATTAATTTTTTTGTCTTCCCACTTTGATCTCACCCTTTCCTGATATCAACAGAAATGTTAGCCCTTGTAATGCAGTACTCAGTAGCCACTCTCTTTGCAGAATCTGCTGTCTGGTACCAGGTTAGGGACATGGTCACAGCAAGCACTGATTACTTGCACTCTAAGTGCTTAGGTAGGAAACACATCCACAAATCCCTGAAGACCATCAGGGTCCAGGAAATAAAGCAAAATGTAAGGAACTGATAATGACAAGGTAGCAGATGGGTGTGTCAAACTTGTGAAGACTTGCAAAAAAATGTTGGAGAACAGTGCAGGTTGATAATGTTTGTCAAGGCTAGAGATATATTTTTTGTATCTCATATATAATTTATCTTCAAGAAAATATCCCCAGATACAATTTTATAGATGAGAAAACTGATTTAGGAGAAGTTGAAGAATGTGATGAGACTCTCACATAGCAAGTAACCTGTGAGTTTATAAGTTAAACTTGTCATTATTCCTTTATCACCTGGCCTTCTGGGAAGTAGGAAGTTTTTCGCTTTAAAGGCTTCCAAGTACCTTAGTCAGGCCTTTCTTTGTCTAGCGCAGTGGTTCTCAACCTTCTGGCCCTTTAAATACAGTTCCTCATGTTGTGACCCAACCATAAAATTATTTTCGTTGCTACTTCATAACTGTAATGTTGCTACTGTTATGAGTCGTAATGTAAATATCTGATATGCAGGATGGTCTTAGGCGACCCCTGTGAAAGGATTGTTCGACAGCCAAAGGGGTCGTGACCCACAGGTTGAGAACTGCTGGTCTAGTGTATGCCCACATAATTCCTCTCTGTTTATTTCCTTACTAGAGGCCCGGTGCATGAATTCATGCACAGGTGAGGTCCAGCTGGCCTGCCCCAATCAGGGCCAATCGGGCAGAGTGAGGGAGAGGACATGGGAGGTTGGCCGTCTGGCCCCACCCTCAATTGGGGTGGGGAGGGCTGATCAGGGGTGGGGCTGGTGGGGGATTGGCCTGCCCCATCCCCTGGTTGAACTCCCAGTCGAGGGAACAATTTGCATATTAGCCTTTTATAGGATGCTTCCAGGAGGGGGCAGGGCACACACAGCAGGGGACAGCATTTCCAGGTCCAGGTTTAAGCCTTGACGTGACTTTCTTGCTCCCCATACTTTCAATAGAAATATATTCTTTCCCTGCTTTTGCTTCACCCTTTCCTATAGAACAGTGATGGCGAACCTATGACACGTGTGTCAGAGGTGACACGCGAACTCATTTTTTTGGTTGATTTTTCTTTGTTAAATGGCATTTAAATATATAAAATAATATCAAAAATATGTCTTTGTTTTACTATGGTTGCAAATATCAAAAAATTTCTATATGTGACACTCACCAGAGTTAAGTTAGGGTTTTTCAAAATGCTGACGCGCCGAGCTCAAAAGGTTCGCCATCACTGCTATAGAGGCTCACCTAGAGCCAGTGGGTGACAATCCAGGCTACCTTTTGTTGAAAGTGACTTCTGACTAGGTACTAATCAAAGGTTCTCCAATTCTTTTACCCCATAAAATATTTTAGTACCAAGGTTCATTCCCATTTTTATTTTTTATGAAAGTGGCTATTTTCAGGGAAATTGAGTGTGAAGAGACGATCTGTATCTAACTTGATATAAGGCATAAAAAAATTATGACACAGGAAGCCAGATGAGAGGAAAGAAAGCTGTAAAGGTAAATACCTAGGGATTAACAAATATTATTAGAAGAAATTTTGGCTTTCAAACATCATGAAAGCATTACAGACAAACCCCAAACCCAGTGGGCAATCTGCATGAGGTATGAAATAAACAGGAAATTGCTCTACCTTGTATCTATGCTATGATAAAAGGCCTCAGCTGGAAAATAGGAAGGCACAGGGGAGGAAGGAGAGGTTTAGAGGTAGAGGAGGAGGAGTGTTAGAAGGATCTGGTAGACTAGATGATGGGGCAGGACTGCGGTTTCAGTTTCCCCATAGATCTCCCAGAGTAGGGAGGTCATCCAGTTCTTCAGCTTCCATTGCGGATGATGAAAAGTTCTGGTGGTTTAAAGTTTTCTCCTTTATTTTCATGGCCTACAATTTATTATGCTGTGGCTGGAAGTAGATTTTTTAATTTGTTGTGCTTCTTGTGTCTGAAAATTGCTTTTTAATCAATTCTGGAAAATTTGCAGCATTAAAATTTTAGTTTGGCTCTCTTTATTCTATGTGGATTTCCAGTTAAATGCTACTAGGACTTCTCTGGTCATTGGTTTCATCTGATTTCTCTTTCATAGTTTTGCTTTTTTTTTTTAGTTGCATTATGAATAATATCTTCATATTCCTCTCGTAGTGTGCTGATATTCTCTACAGCTATGAATTAGCTATCATTTCAAGACATCAGATGAATTTTAAGTTTTGGTGATTATATCATTTTAAATTTTGTATCCTTTTAAAAACATTTCTCATGGTCTCCTTTCTTTATAGGGGTTTCAACCTCTTCCATTATTTCTTTAAACACTTAAACACACTTATGTTGTACATTGTTTCTTATATTTTCGGTATCTGCTTTGTGTGTAATATTCTGCAGGCTATGGAGTGTTGAGTAGGGTATTGCATTTCCGCATCTGTTTCCTAGATTTAATTATGAGCGATTTGGTAGAACTTTAATTTTAGAATCCCCTGGGCCTAGATTGAGATGATTCCTCTTTGTTTCTGCCAAGACAAGAGAGCCCTACTAATCTGGAGAAAAACATTTTCATTTGGTTTCCTGGATTTACTAGATGCTACAAAGTGCTGTGTAATTCAAATCCCAGGACCGCATGAGAGGAGAGCTATGGATGCAAATTATAGGGAAGATGATATTGTTTTCCCCACCAAAGTCCAACAAGCTGTTTCTCTCATTTGGTGTGGTCGGCAAGCACATATTTCTACTTTTAATCAAGATTCATTGGTGTTGGATGACTGTCTCAACGCGGAGGTCTGTCCGGTTTGGCTCCCAGACTTGCCGGGTCTGCATCCTCTCCCCCAGGGCGCGGATCTTCAGCCCAGCTGGAGGTTCTGGGTTGGGCACATGTCAAAGCAGGCCTTGGCTTCTGTGTGGGGTTTCCATTCCAGTTTCAGCTCCAAGTTCTGTTGTTCTGTTTTGTTTGTGTTTTGTGAGTTGGTGCTGCTGGTGGTGGCGCTCCTGGAGGACTCGCCTTACTGTTGTGTGAGCTCTGTGGGGCTTTTTGAAGCATGTTAGCTCTAATTAGACAACAGGTAGGTGTTTCGCAGAGAAAAGGTGTTTCAGAATATCTGGTCTTATTAAACTGCTGCAACAGAAATCTCATACAATTTATCTGTTCTTTAAAAATTGGTTATCATATCAAGCTCACTAGCAAATTTGAAATATAACTCCATGCAAAATACTAGTGGGGCTTTACGGTAATTATACATATATATTTTCAGAGTACGAGATAACCATTATTTCAAGTGTCAAACAGTTCTGTGCATTTTAAGAAAAATCAATTTTCAGAATTTATATTATTATGATTTTGTATGTTCATTATAACGCCAAATGATATTTTAAAATTATGTTTCTTTTCCTATATAACACCCCGCTTTACCTGCAGTGTGATGATTTCCTCGATTTTTTTTCATTACTTTCATGATTTCTGTATACGTGTAGTCTCTCAGCCCTGCTGACTACATGGCCAGGCCATCCTGAAATACTCTGCATTTCCCCTGATGCCCACCCTCTTGTGGTGCTCCTTCCTGCCAGCCCCACAGGCAGCCTTCCAGCTCCTGCTAGGAACGTGGCTTTCCTGCCCTCCTGTTACAGGAACCCTGTTTTCCAGAGCCAATGTGTTTATTCTCTTTGGCAGTTTCCCTACTCTAGTTTCAGTAGCAACAGGTCTTCAGTGGCTTCCTAGAAATGTTTGTGATGACTTGTGCATATAAAATAGTATTGGTCCATATTCATTCTCAATCAGCAGGGTCTCAGGGTAGAGAATTCTAGGTTACAAATCATTTTTTATCCTGTGAAAATTTTGAAGGTAGTCTTCGCTGTTAGCTAGCTTTCTCTGTTGCTGGTTAGATGCCGGTATCTTTCTGATTTCTCTAGACTTTGTATACGTGTTGTTTTTGTCTGGACACTGGTAAATATTTCCCTTTAATCCCTAGTTCTATGGTCTGAATGTGTCCCCCTCACATTCATATGTTGAATATTGAATTTAAATACTTAAACACACTTATATTAGGAGGTGGGGACTCTGAGAGGATTAGGTCCTGAGGGCAGAGCCTTCAAGAAGGGGATTCGTGTTCCTACAAGAAGAGATCCCAGAGAGCTCCCCAGCCCCTTCTCCGTGGGAGGATGGCTAAGTTTGCGATGCAGGAGAAACTCAGCCAACCCTGCTAGGACCCTGACCTTGGACTTCCACCCTCCAGAACCGTGAAAAGTAAATTTGTGTTGTTTGTGGGCGACCTAGTAAGTGGCATTTTGTTACAGCAGCCAGAACAGGTAAGGCAGCTGCTAATCTGGAAGGCCATTTAACCTGCTTGGCCAAGGATCTTTTTCATTCTCTGATCATGGCACTTGTTGACCTGTTATTCAGTCCTTCATCTTTGAGAAATACTATTGAAAAGGTCTTTAAGTAACTTCTTCATATTTTCGCAGCATTTGATAACCATATGTGTCAGCTTCTCTTACGTGTGTTTTTTCTCTCCTATTTCCTTCCAAAGTGTGTTCTTAACTTTTCTCCCCTTTAGGGTTGTTAAATAAGTGCTTTATTTTCATTCATCTTGCTATTACCTTTAATTTAAAATAATATTTACTTTGCACACATTATATACAGAAAAGTCTGATTAATGGAGTAATCCATTATCCAACATCCCGGATAAAAAACAAACTTCTTTTAATATAAAAATAATGTATGAATATGGCAAAACATTCAGATTACACAAAGTTATGAAATAAAAATAAACTTATCTGTATTAGTATTCCAACCTGCTTTCCTCAAAAATTACTGTTACAGGATTTTTATTTTTGGTATCCTTTCTAAGAGTGTATGAGTGTATGTGTGTGTGTGATACATCATAGATAATAATAGATGTTATGGGAAGATACCAAAACAACCTTTATATTAATATTATGTCACATATTACTTGAATTATAGTGTTATCATCACACTAGATCACACTCTGTATACAATTTCATTTTTGCTTTTTTTCAGTTTAATATCCCTTAGAGATTTTATATATGTAATATGTATATATATTTAAAATTTTAAGCTTTATAGTATTCCATGTATAGATAAACCATAATTTATTATGAACATTTTAGGTTAATTCTTGAATTTTTTTCAACGTAACTGAGGCTGCTGAACGCAAGATTGCACGTTTCTTAGCAGAATTTCACACATGTGTCCTCACAGGTGAATTCCTGGGTTGGAAGATCTCAGAAGAGTGATTCTTCACTAAAGTGGGTTGTGGGATTTGCACTTCCCTCCCTCAGGGAATCGGGATGAGCATGAGCTTTGTTCATTTCAGCCTCAGTGTCCTCACATGTACTCTTTACAGACCCAGCACCGACTGTTCCGTCCTCCTTGTGTTGTTATAAATTAAACAGAAGTAGTAACTGCCATTCACAGAGGTGCTGTGAGTTTTAGAAAGAATATACAGGATGGAGCAAAAGTAGGTTTATAGTTGTGAGTATGTGAAACAGACTTTATTTTTGTATTATTATATATTAACTAGAGACCCAGTACACGAAATTCATGCACTGGATGAGAGCCCCTCAGCCGGGCCTGCACCCTCTTCTGCAGTCCAGGACCCATACGACATCCCTCTTGCAGTCTGGGACCCCTTGCTCCTTACCACCCACCTGCTTGCTGCTCCTTAGTGCTCGCCAGCTGTGAGCCCAGCTTCTAGCTGCGCAGCGCTCACCCTGTGGGAGTGCACTGACCACCAGGGGGCAGCTCCTGAATTGAGTGTCTTCCCCCTGATGGTCAGTGCGCATCATAGCGACCAGTCATTCTGGTCGTTCTGCCATCAATGGTCACTTAGGCTTTGATTGTATAGACTAGGGGTCTGGTGCACAAAATTCATGCAAGGGAGGGTCCCCTCAGCCCAGCCTGCACCATCTCCAATTCAGGACCCCTCAGACATCCCTCTCACATCCTTGGACCACTGGCTCCTAAATTTGGTCGTCCCTCACTAACCCCCCTCTGTCCTGGTTGCCCCACACAGTCTGTTTGTTCAATAGCTTGGTCGTCCCTCACTAACCCCCCTCTGTCCTGGTTGCCCCACACAGTCTGTTTGTTCAATAGTTTGGTCGTCCCTCACTAACCCCTCTGCCGGCCTGGTTGTGGGCAGCCATCTTCTGAGGCCATGAGGGTTAATTTGCATACTACCTCTATATTATATAGGATAGATTATTGTAAAATTTTTCATATGAACAACTGTAGACCTACTTTTGGCCTCCCCCCACTGTCCTAATCACTCCTCACTGCCTCACATGCTGGGCCTGATCTCCCCTAACTGGCCCCTCTGCTGGCCAGGTTGCCCCCAACTGTGCCCTCCCTGCCGGCCTGGTTGCTGTCTGTTTGTTCAATAGCTTGGTCGTCCCTCACTAACCCCCCTCTGTCCTGGTTGCCCCACACAGTCTGTTTGTTCAATAGCTTGGTCGTCCCTCACTAACCCCCCTCTGTCCTGGTTGCCCCACACAGTCTGTTTGTTCAATAGCTTGGTCGTCCCTCACTAACCCCCCTCTGTCCTGGTTGCCCCACACAGTCTGTTTGTTCAATAGTTTGGTCGTCCCTCACTAACCCCTCTGCCGGCCTGGTTGTGGGCAGCCATCTTCTGAGGCCATGAGGGTTAATTTGCATACTACCTCTATATTATATAGGATAGATTATTGTAAAATTTTTCATATGAACAACTGTAGACCTACTTTTGTCCCATCCTGTATATGAATGCCCATATATGACTCATATTTGATGAAATATAAGAAAAAACTGCTTACCTTTATTCTTTAACTATATTTATTTATGAAACTAGAAGGGGGAAAACATAATAGACCAATAAAAGAAAAACTTACCTGTGGGACTTTTTGGTTCAAAATAAATATGGTAGGAGTTGAGGGGAGCAAATAGAATAAATCATGTTCTGATGTTCATACCGTTGCCTGAACTACTTTTTCAAATGAATTAATATAGTTTGAAATGAAAAGATACTCATATAATTTAAAATAGAAAAAAATAAAGATTAAACTAATGATAAAACACGAGGAGAAGCAAACCAAGAACACGGAATTACATAGTTACTGATATTGGCCCTTAAATTTAACCATGAAGATCCATGCTTCTGTATTGTCCTTAGGAGCCTGGAAGCTGTGTATTACTTTAGTGTCTCACTGGTTTATAACTCCTCATTCTCAAACCACTGCCTCCCTCCTCCCTCCACCAGTGGGAGGCAAATTACTTTGTTTATCAACATTTCACGTTTTGCTGGCTAGCTGCCTCTCTGCATCACCATGTCTGTGAGACCACACCGGGGACAAACAAAAGAGCCCTCTTCACACTTCAGAAGGAGACCAAAAGGGAAGAAGAATGAAATTGGGGCCAGAAGGTTAAGAGAGGAAAGATGCAGTCGCTCTTTTAGGGGGGCAGCACCTGGTGGTTTCTGTCTGCATGAGCAATTACAGATCTCTGGTGAGCCCGCTTTCTGTACTTCTGCCCCAAACCTTGATAATTCGGTCCTCAGTACTTGTCCTTGACTCTTTCTTATTTTTTTTCCCTTGAATCTCTGGGTCAAAATGTCTCAGGTAAAAACTTTCCATTTTCTGTAATAAGTTCCCGATTTTCAACGGCCGTTCTGACAGAGCTGAAGTGGTTCTTACACACACACACCTCAATTCTACACCCTCAGAGCCAAAAAAAGGTGCATCTACGACGAGCAAGCATAGGTCAAGAGAGTACCAACCCCATGGTTTGTGTATATACGTTCAAATATTTATTAATAAATATGTTTCTGTCTTCCCATTTCTGTTTGTACAGTTGAGATATATCTACTTTCCTAGCCTTTCCGTTTTCTCCTGTCTGCATTCCTCTATATTCAATGGTAAATATATGTGTGAGTATCCAACTAAAAGATATACGTGCACACAGGATATATTTGTATGTATGTATTTATATACACACAAATACATGTATATATCAGTATGTATATTTTTGTTTTGCTATATACATATCACTATTTTAGTTTTACAATAACTACAAAAATGAGGCCATGTGATTCAGTAATGATACTTTTATTCTAATACCAAAGAGAGGGAAAATGCTGAAGAGATAGTTACATTTAAATACAATCTGCCTTTTTGAGTTGTCATGTAATTTGCTAGGGTAAGCTGAATTATCACGTGATTTAAAAGAATGCATTTTTCTGCAAGATAAAATTGAAGATCAAATTAAGTTTGGAGAAGCACAAACAATATGACTTATTTTCTCTCTTTAGCAGTCATTTAGAAAAATATACTAAGGATAATTTAAAGGACACAAATGGCAATTCAAAAAATTCTGTTCTTTGCAATGCTAAAGATATTGCCGTGGTGACCTAAGAAAGGAAAGAAAGAATCTGTAAAGGCTGATACATGGTGGAGATATAACGGCGATGAGTTCCCTTAAATCAGACTTTGGCTGGATGGAGGCCCCACGGAAAGTAAGCCACATCACAACTGCCACGGCCCTGTCCTCTGAGCAGGATTCTGTCTTATATAGTATTTCCCTCAGCATCATTGGATATAAAAATGAGGAAAAATGTGCTTCTCAGGGCAATTTTAGAAAAATTTATATCAGAAAGTCATAGTTTAAAAATTATTTATAATATGTGATATATGGAGTTCAGTAAATGACGTCATGATTCTACCTTGTTTTTTCATGTTGGGAGCTGTATGTCAGAGAGACTCAAATAGTGGCGGCTACTGGGGCCAGCACAGGGGCTAGCATGGTGACCAGTGTCAAGCAACATCAGAAAGTTTAAGAGCAGTTTTTTCCCTGGTACCCTGGAGTCTAAGGAGTGAGGTCTCATAGTGTAGGTCTGTGGTTAAAATTCATGGAGAATGGAATCCAATTTTCACCCTTTATCAGAATTTACAGCAGACATCTGACGAAGTACTGTACTTAGTGCTGAATAATGACTGAATATTTTTAAATGTGTCCTGACACGTGTCAGGGATGATGTAGTCAGCACCTTATGCACTTGCATAATTACAGATGAGATAGCCCAGTTGGCGAGAGCAGAGCTTCTAGAGAGGGGTCACCGATGGGGATGCCGCCATCTGCTGCTGAAGTTCCATTTCCCAGACAGTGTGCACACGATTCGGTTACCGTCTTAACGTGCTGGACATAAGGATGTTGTGGAGCCGCTTTCTTTTTCGTTGCTCTGGCCTCAGTGGGTGGTAATATCTTTGAAAGTTGGAACGGGCTTCTGTTTTTCTCTTGTTTCATATTCCAGTTGAAAATCTGAGGGTGTAACTTTTCGTTGCTCACTTTATCAAAAGCTTATCTGCTCTCATAGAAAAATCCATAAAAATGAAAAAAATATTGAAAATGATTTATAATTGAAATATAATTAGTTTGAAAATAATGATAATTATCAAAAATAGCAAAGATCTTGGCTAAATTTCAGTAAGCATTGCAAAGAAACATATTTCAAAATAGACAAAGCTAGAAAAAGGTTTCATTCTAAACTATTGTCATTTTCAACCTGTACTGTATACTTTAATATATTGCTTTAAAGTATAAAAATAGAAATCATGCATATTATTGTAATTACTAATTTTTGTGATTGTAGAAATTTTTGTTGAGGCAATAATAAAAATAATGTGAAATAGAAAAAAAAATTATTCACAGATTCCATGATTGCATACCTAGAAAATCCTGAGTAGTCAATTTTAAACTATAAGATGTAATGAAACAGTTCACTTAACGAGCTGAGAAACAGAACGCAATTAAAATACAAGTGTTTCTGCATTCCAGTAATATCTACCAAAATTATATAATTGATAAATACCACTCACAATATAAAAAAAGGTAAGTATTCTGAGGAATAGGCAATAAGAATCTGGGTGAAATATTTACATAAAGGAAAACTGCAAAATGAGGACCTGCTCAAGGATGCGTATTTTATACATCAGAGTGGGTGTCCGGGGGTGGGGTGGGGTGGAGGAGAGATGTGTTATGAATGGAGCAGAAATGAAGTAAGAACACAGCCTTGACCAGACCATGACAATAGCACATCCTGGATAGAGTGTTATGTTTATTTCATTCATGTCCTTGTCCCCGAGGTTAAACTAAAAGAGAGAGAGAATAAAAGATAACCGGAAACTTGAGCCATGTTTTTATTTTTACTAAATGCTTGTAAAGTAGACATTTTGTCAAGTGAATTTGTAGTTTGAATATTGTACCAATCAACATTTAAGCAGAAGTTTCCTTTGACATTTGTAATGTTACGTAGAGGTATTACTGAGCAAGGATATAAAAATGAAATATTTGTCAATAACAGAGTTTTGATAACTATAGTATATGGTTATCTCATACAAAAGGAACTAGAAAATAATTCATAGGAGAAAAAAGGAAAAATCTACAACTGGCATAAACAAGTAATCCAGAAAAGCTTGAGGTCCTATCCAGGTGGCCTTTAAGACTCCTCATCATTGCTGCTTCCTGCACAGGAAGGTGAAACACAGAGGAGGTAAGGCACCCGAGGGCACAGCCTAAGTCAACAAACACTTATTGACTCCCTGCTAGAGATAAATACTGAATTAAATGCCAGACATTCAAAAAATGGATGACAATATTCTTTCTCTGACTTCCATGTTGTTTATTGTAAGATCAGTCAAGCAAGTAGACAAAATAGATTTAAAGGCCAGGTCTTTTTGACACCAACTTTTACATTAATTCCATTACCATGCTGTGTTCCATATCAGAATACATTCGTAACAGGCTTGGGGGAGGGAGGGAGGGAAGGAAGAAGGAGAAGTAATTAATTAGATAAATTTTATTAGTTACCAAAGAAATGCAATTAACCTTTTTTACCCTTAATTAGCAAATATGAAAGCACTATTTATAACACTCAAGAGTTCTTACGGAGGAAAAACAAAACAAAAACCTGACAGTTATTCATCACTGTCACCTGTGGCTGTATTCCAAAGGATTGTTCCTATTTCTACAATCTGCCCATGGTCTTCAAGAGTCATAAACATATTTATATAATTTAACTAAATAACGCTATCATTTGTAATCTAATCTTTAAAATTACACTGAAAGATGAATATATTCATAAAAAGATTTAAAACAATTTTATATCAATATGTTTTTTATTGATTTCAGAGAGGGAGGGAGAAGGAGAGAGAGAGAAACATCAATGATGATAGAGAATCATTGATTGGCTGTCTTCTGCAGGCCCCCTGTTGAGGATGGAGCCCACACCTGGACATGTGCCGTTGCCTGGAATAGAACCCAGGAGCTTTCAGGCCAACCCACTAGCCACTGAGCCAAACTAGCTAGAGCACGATTTATTTTTTAATGATGATAATTAAATATAAAGGTGAAAGTGAGAGATAGATGCTGAATAGTGATGGAATATTTTAATCAATGACAGTATAAATATTCAATGGGATATAAAAGCACTATTGGAAATTATGATGAGAAAACAGGAGAGAGAGAGAAAGAGAGAGAGAGAGAAGAGAGATAAAGAGAGAGAGAAAGAGAGAGAGAGAGAGAGAGAGAAAGGGAGAGAAAGAGAGAGAGAGAGAGAGAGAGAGAGAGAGAGAGAGAGAGAGAGAAAGAGAGGAGGAAAAGGAGAAAATCATGGCAATAAAGCTGTTATTGGGGGGTAATAAAAGTTAATTGGTATTTCTTCATTTTTAATTACTTTTATAATAAAATAATGTGTTCTAAATTAAAAATGTGCCCAATACAGCTAAATAAAACTTACTTTAGTTTACTTTTTTAAAATTAATTCTTACTTGAGAATACTTTTCTGTTGATTTTTAGAGAGAGTGGAAGGGAGAGAGAAAGACACACACAGACTGAAACATTGATTGGTTGCCTCCTGCATGTGCTCCTACCAGAGCTGGGGATGGAGCCTGCAATCTAGGTACGTGTCCTTGACCAGAATCGAATCTGGGACCTTTCAGTCCATGGGCCGATGCTCTAGCCACTGAGCCAAACCAGCAATGGCAAACATATATTTGTTTTAAATGATGGATTAAGAAGAAATGTTATAGTGTAAGCTTTCACCTGAGTGTCCTCATGAACGATGAAAAATTATGTGGAATTTTTAAGTAACTTCTAAAGCTCAACAGCATCTGAATAATTAGCCATAAAAGATACTCCTCTTAGTTTTAATTCCAAGATATCTTTACTAGTTTCATTCATATTAATAGCCTAAAATTCAGGCCTTCAAATTTTATTAAGCTAAAATTTTTAGATGGGGAATGTGGACTAGATCCGCTAACAGAAATCATCAGATAAACAAGGACCAAGCCTTTTGCAACCTGAGAGCATCCCCAGAATCCGTGTACTGCCCATTAAGAAAGGTGAAAATATCCATTTCTCTTTCTTCTTCTTGGGCCACCCTCTGCTTTTGATTATACACTTTGTGTAGAACTTCTATAGGGACAGGAGTTCATTTTTCTTCTCGTCATTTTGGAAATTTTTCTCTTTGATTGATATCCTCCAATTTGGGGCATTCCTTTTTCACACACAAATAATATTGACAGTAAGTTTTAGACTCTTCCAGCCGCATGCTTGCCCCTGGAAAGTAAATTAAAACTTCATACCAATTTCTCATTTGTTCCCTTCACCCCCACGTAACACATCGCTTGGTAAGATGTGGGAAAGTCAGTACAGAGGGTGTTTGGGAGAAGAAGTCATCACCTTTCTGGCTTCCCCACCTTTCACTCTTCATCATCCTCTATCTTATGGTGAGTTGTTTTAGTGACATTCTCACCAGCACCATTGATTGCATCGTCTACATATTGTTCAATTATTTTCTTGATGCATCAATAGGGAAACAAGGAATGACCCAGGAGACTCAACTTAAAGGATTTCAAATTGGGATGAAATTATATGCACAAGTGGACCTTTTAGGAGATAATAATTATCATATTGTTTTACTGTTCAATTACATATTAGAAGATTCAATCCATTATTAAAAGGTAATGCAATTATTCTGTTTACATTAAAATAATTTATATTGTTTATATAAATAAAACAATACCAAAAAATAATCCGGAAGAGCCACACTAAATGATGTAATATCCCAGTATTTAGAATTTTTAACAGTGTTAACATTTGGTAACACTATTCTAGTCATCTTTTGGTGCATAAAAAATAGCAGTAGCAGTAATGATATAAAATATATATTCTCACACTAAAATGTATTAAATGCCTTTCTAACTGAAATCAACATAAGGAAAAATGTGAGGCGAAACTAAAGGAATTGCTAAATTTCAGTAAGTATTTTTCACAGTAGAGGATTTTAGAACCCTGTATGATTTCACTTATTCTGTGTGAAGAAGCTGGGACTTCGAAATTTCAACCACAGTTCAACTCTAAAGAATATCCATTTACTCAGGGCTATGAAAGATGAGAACATTACCTTCTGAAAATTTGTCCCATATCCTGGCTTTTGTTTCTTATGTTTATTTTGTTTACTTACTTGGTTTCTGAGGCAAATGACAATGTACGCTGTGCTCTGTAAACATTATTGTCGTCGTTCGTTGATATTTTTTTGCATTGTTCACCATCTGCCATTTTATTAATCTGTGCCTATTTTTGATGTTTGTATGAATACCATATCCTCCCTTGGTTTGTGGCCTTGGGCTTGTCTACCGCAGCTTTCTTTAACCTGTAATAATAGTACTTGCCTCAGGGGGTTGTTTGTGCCAGGCAAATAGCAAGAAATATAAGTCCGTGGGATTCTATTTTATTCCAGGCTTTGTTTTCTATTGTTATTGCATCCCCCCTCCCCCCCCCCCCAGGGATTAGGGTTCCTGATTGTGTTATTAAGGACGTGATCTCAGGGGAAACTAGTGAGGGAGAGAAGAAAAGAGGGGAGAGACCGAGAGGATCTCAGGTGCAATTCCAGGGAATGTGGCTCCCTTCGGACCCTGCAGAGGAACTTGAGACAAGGGGACTGGGCTTGCACACTCTCAAACTTACCAGACTTCTCAGTTGAGGACAAAGATACTAAAATTATTCTGATCTAAGTAGCTGAGAGTAGACCTGTAAAAGCCTCAGGCGCTGGCCTCTGGAAGCCCAGGGAAACTGGGCAGGAGTGGGATGTACAGAAACATGAAGAGAGGAATATGAGGGCATCTGGAACTAGCTCCAGCATTATCCTCTGCAGATTTCCTAGGTTTCCCTATATTTAGGATTCCTCTTAGGATTCCCCTTAGGATTCCTCAGCTTTCCCTAGATTTGAATCTTCTCCTTTTACATTCACTTCTCATGGGCTTAGAATAGAAATGAGCCTACTTGTAGATAACACTTCGAAAATTTAATGCAAACACAATAATGGTGACTAGCCCCTGCTCCATGAAGCTAACTTGCTGATCACTTGCATAAAGCACTCTTTTAAAAACATTATCAATGAACCTTATTATTGGTATCAGGCGTATGGTGACAGCGACTACTATAGATCAGGGTGTTGCTTAGCCCCCCACACCAGATTTAGTCTTAAGAACCCAAACCCCTTATTTCAGAGGTGACATGCAAACTCATTTTTTGGTTGATTTTTCTTTGTTAAATGGCACTTAAATATATAAAATAAATATAAAAAATGTAAGTCTTTGTTTTACTATGGTTGCAAATATCAAAAAATTTCTATATGTGACATGGCACCAGAGTTAAGTTAGGGTTTTTCAAAATGCTGACATGCCGAACTCAAAAGTTTTGCCATCACTGAGCTATAGGGTTAAGCCTCGGACTGACCTGTGGCAGGGCCACAAACAAGCATAATTAAGCTTGACCTTATAGTCCTCCCTAGTTCATTCCTAGGTAGCTAATGGGCTGTGGGAGGTGCAGCAAATGCTGCCAAAACAAGGTGAAACTTACAAGAACATTGTAAATATGCTGACCATTTCCCTTGTTTTGCTTTGTGTGCTCTGACTATAAAATAAAGCTTCAGCTTACAGGCTGTGTCTCTGTGTCCTCATCCAGGCAGAAGAGATCCACCTAGTCCCAGCTGTATTATCTTGTCTATCTTCTTTAATCCTTCACCGCCCCTCCTCAGGCTCACCAACCCTGGCCATGCTGAGCGCAGTTCACCCACAGCTAAATTTATCTCCTGCAGGGAAGGAACAGGTCCTCTATCTTTGGCATCAGAAGGGTACATGCAGGCCAGTGGCTCTGCAACACCTGCCACAAGGGACCTGTCAGCAAAGGGGGATCAATATGCCCACCGTTAGAGATGATCTGGCTCTGTCTCTTTGCTATGTGAGTACAGCATTGTTATATCTAGTGCTTGACTATGTTGTGTTTTCCTTGGTGACTTTGCTACCACAATGTAATGGGCAGAAATGTTCAGACTTCTACTCCTATTGATAAGCAATATGCCAATTGTTCAACAGAAGATTAATATTTTATTTTTTTAAAGGACTATGTTGCAAGACCCATGCTGCACGCTTTATATGTTTATTTGCTTGATCTCATTTTATTGAAATAAAATAATTATTTAGGAAAATGCACAGGTCTTACTATTTACTTTGATGAGCTTTTGACAATTGTATGAGCCTCTGTAACAACAGCACAAAGCAAGATATAGACTGTTTTATCCCTCCAAATGTTTTAATTTATAACTTTTCAATACTCCTGTCCCCACAAAATACTATCACAATAGAGTAAGTTGCCTTTATTTCAATTTTATATATTTGAAATCAAAACACGCTGCTCAAATTTTGAGAGAGACTTGCATTTAATCTATATTTTAATCATAGAAAAATGGTCACCTTAACATATCAAGTCTTTAAATCACTGAACATGGTATACCTTACTTATCCAGATTTTCTTTAATTTCTTTCAGCAGTCTTTCATAATTTTAGATGTGGAGGCCTTTCAAAGCTTTTGTTTAATTGTTTGCCACGTGTTTGATATCATCTGATGCCAATATGAATAATATTATTTAAAATTCCCATTTTCATGTCTTCATGCTTAGGTGTGCAAATGCAATTGATTTTTGTATTTTAACTTTGTATTTGTTAGTTTGCTAAAGTCATGTCGGAGGAGGCAAAGATATGCTGCCAAACACTTGAATTTAATATTGTACCAGCGCTGTTAGCCAGTGCAGTAATGCCATAAATAAACAAACAAACAAACAAACAGCCACACAATATAAATAGTTACTATTTTCAAATGACATGATTATGTTCATTGATTTTTGCTACATAGTTTCAGAAAAGGGTTTATTTTTTTTTAGTTTTTTTCTCAACCTCTGTATAACCTGTATCTCAAATTTTAAGAAAGCTGTGCATATTCTCATTTCATATGCGTTAGGCAAATTGCATTACATTTTAGTTATTACAGAAAGTAGACTGTTACTTTAGAAAGGTAAAGCAGCCCGGCTGGCGTGGCTCAGGGGTTGAGCATTGACCTATGAACCCGGGGGTCCTGGTTCAATTCCAGGTCAGGGCACATGTTCAGGTTGCAGGCTCCATCCCCAGTGCGGGGTATGCAGGAGGCAGCAGATCAATGATTCTCTCTCATCATTGATGTTTCTATCTCTCTCTCCCTCTTTTTCCCTCTCTAAAATCAATAAAAAAAATCTACAAATTTTTTTAAAAGAAAGGCAAAGCAACAATAGAAGAATTCCATGATTCAGGGATTGTAGTACAAAATGAAATAGATGCAAGTTAAGTGAAAAAATAACAGAGTTGTATTTGTAGGAAGAATAAAGTATTATAGATCTAGATAAAAGTAATTCTCTCAAAGGATATCATTGACTTAGTTTAGGAAATACTATGAGTAAGAGAAAGAAAAATCTGCACATAGAAAGGCTGGGCCAGAAATAGTGGGGGGAGGTGGTTGTAGGTTTGACATTATAAGAGAGAAGTTGCACAATCAGCTTTTCTGATTCTTTAGCTTTAAAAAAATCATATGTAAGTTTTTTAAGCCTATCAAAACCATTTCAATAATTAATGGATTAAGAGCTTCATTTTGAAACTTTGAAATAGTTTGTAGACTGTGATGATCATTGTAATTTGAGTTCTTGGACATCTTTGTGTAATTATTATCATCTTAGTGATGTAGAAATTAACTTACAAAGAATATTACTAGCATGCCTAAAGTCCATAATTAGGAAGTAGAAACAGGACTCATTCTGATCTCTATTCTCCCCTGTCTGAAATGCCAACAAAATCGATAAAAGAGTTTGTTATAAGTATTAAAATACGGCTATGGGGCCCTAGCCAGTATGGCTCAGTGCTTAGAGCGTTGGCCTGCGGACTGAAGGGTCCTGGGTTTGATTCAGGTCAGGGCATGTACCTTAGTTGTAGGCTCTCCCTAGCCTGGACCCTGCAGGAGGCAACCAATTGATGTGTTTCTCTCACATCGCTATTTCTCTCTGTCTTTCCCTCTTTCTTCCACTCTTTAAAAATCAATGGAAAAATATCTTTGGGTGAGGATTTAAAAAAAGAAAAAAAATAAGGCTATGGGTTGGGCTTTTAAAATTCATTTTGTGGTAAATATTATGTAAAGCTCTGTTCCCTTAAGTAAAAAAAAAAGAATGAATGAGGAGTATTAGAAACATATTTAAGGCTTATTTGTGCTGCCTAGTGGCGAAAATTGTTTATGAATACTACACTGATGCATGTCAAACCAGTGGTAGGGCACTTGACCTACTTTCTAAATGTCAAATCCCATCTTGAGTGTTTAAGTATGGGAAACTTTGGACTTGTCTATTTTACAGATTTTAGAGCAAGCTGAAAGAAGGATTTCCTGATTGAGCACATGAAAACTGCTATTTAAGTCATATTAGTAAAATAGCCAAGGAGAAATTGATATAGAAGAGGATATAGAATAAATGCTTAAAAATGACATTTAGATTTAATTAGAAAATTAAATTTGTATACACACACACAAACTCACACACTCAAACACATAGCCTCATGACAAAACCACCCTGTTTTCTCATCTGGAATACTGTGTCCAGTAAACTGATATTCATACTATGGATAAATAATGCTTCTATTATAGATTAAATAAGTATTTGATATTACTAAATTAACATAGGTGTTCCACTGTATATAGAAACAACAAAAGTTAAAAAGGGGGGAGGGTTCAATTACATTTCTTTTTCTTTTTTTGTTAAATTTATTGGGGTGACATTGGTTAATATGATTATATAGGTTTCAAGAGTACATTTCTATGATAAATGATCTGTATATTGCATTGCGTGCCCACCACCCAAAGCCAAATTATCTTCCGTCATCGTATATATCTGTTTCCCATGACCTTTACTGCCCCAACTCTCCTGTCTGTCTATGAATTGCAGTTTTATACTCCACATAGAAGTGAAATCATATGGGTCTTAGCTTTGTCTGACTGACTTATTTTGGTTAGCATGATATTCTCAAGGTCCCCCCACATTGTCACAAATGGCAGTATTTCATCTTTTCTTATGTCTGAGTAGTGCTCCATCATATATATGTACCATATCTTCTTTATCCAATCATCAATGGAAGAACACTTCAGTTGTTTCCATGTCTTGGCCACTATGAATAGTGCTGTGATGAACATGGGGGTGAATATATCTTTGTGAATAAATGTTTTCAGATGTTTGCAGTAGTTACCCAGAAGAGAGGTTGCTGGGTCATATGGTAACTATTCTCAATTTTTTGAGAAACCTCCATACTATGAAAGATGATGACGTTTTAAAATAAGTAAAAAGTTCTATTTTAAATCAATAGGACTAAACTTAAGGCCCAATAAATTATATAAGCTAAAATAAATATGGATTAGTTTAAGATTGGTCTAGACCAGCCGTGGGCAAAATACGGCCTGCGGGCTGGATCCGGCCGGTTTGAAATGAATAAAACTGAAAAAAAAAAAAAGACCGTACCCTTTTATGTAATGATGTTTACTTTGAATTTATATTAGTTCACACAAACACTCCATCCATGCTTTTGTTCCGGCCCTCCGGTCCAGTTTAAGAAGCCATTGTGGCCCTCAAGTCAAAAAGTTTGCCCACCCCTGGTCTAGACCCATAGTTGGCAAACTCATGAGCCACATGTGGCTCTTTGGTCCCTTGAGTGTGGCTCTTCCTAAGCCTTAGGAGTACCCTAATTAAGTTAATAACAATGTACCTACCTATATAGTTTAAGTTTAAAAATTTTGGCTTTCAAAAGAAATTTCAATTGTTGTACTATTGATATTTGGCTCTGTTGACTAATGAGTTTGCTGACCACTGGTCTAGACCAATAAAATAATGATAATTCTAGATCATGTTATGAAGGAAAATAAATTTATCCAAGTGTATTATATGTCTTTGATGGAAGACAATCTTATTTATTCAAAAATACCTCTTAATTCACTGTCAGAGAGAAACTGGACAGAAGGACCTTTTGTTCTAAGATATTCATTTTCCCTCAAATTAGGACTCAGTTTTCTCATTTATGAATTTATCTAGGTTACATCTATTTCCACTGTGTTGTGACCTCAGCTAAACAGATTTTTTTGGGGGTAGAGAACCAAATAAGATAAAACTATGTGAAAGTATTTTGTGAACTATTCAGCTTTATTTCATTTATAAATTCCACTCATAAATTTTACTTATACATATATTAATATAGTACTGTTGAGTACTGCTCTGTGCTGGGAAGTGGGGAGACAGTAATGCCCACGGTGAAGTTCCAGATTCTTTGGAACTCATATTCTTTTAGAAAAAGCAGATACTAATACCACATTACACAATCAATTATTTACAACTGTGGCATTGCTGAAAAGGACAGAGATCTGAGCTGGATCAGGCAGGCAGTGAAAGTTACCTTGAGGCAGTGACACTTCAGGTGAACTTTGAAGGTTAAGTAAGAATTAATTAGACGCAGAGGGGCCGAGCTCCAAGCAGAGGAAAAGGCATGTTCAAATGCTGGGAGGTGGAAAGAATCCTATATAATAAAAGCCCAATATGCAAATTGTTCAACTGGGAGTTCGACCACTCGCTATGATGTGCACTGACCACCAGGGGATGGCGCAGAACATGGCAGGCATCAGCAATGTGGCGCTGGCAGCGGGAGGCAGTGGAGGCGCTGCAGGCCCTGATGGGCCCCAACAAGAGCGGGGCTGTGGCAGGATGGTGGAGCAGGTGAGTGGGTGGTGCCAAGCCAAGGCAGGTGGGAGCGGGGGCCTGACTGCCCTGACCGATAGCCCTGCAGATGGCGACCAGTGGCCAACAGGTCCTGACCACCCAATTGGGGCTGGGCCCTGGGCTGGGATGGGGAACTGGGGGTGGGTGGTGGCTACCAACCTCCCGCGGTGCCCAGGCGGGAGGCTGGGACCTCTCGCCAGCTACCTGGGTGTGGGGGTGACGAGGACAGAGGTGTGGTGACCATACAGGGTGTCTGCTGAGCTCGTTCTCACTCCCCCTGCTACCCTACCTTGGGACGCCAGGGCTCACATGCCAGGGAAGCCCCCACGCTCAGGTGCCAGGCGCCTGAGAGAAGCCCGCCCTGCACTCACGTGGCCTCTTCAGGTGAGCTGGGCCACAGCCGCCAGGACCACAGGGGCCAGTCAGGCTCCCCGTGGGTTCCCGCAGAAGCTGGTCTGCGAAGCCAGCCAGGAGAGAGCGTGCTGCTCGCCCGGCTTCCGTGTGGCACCGCTGGGCGGCCCAGAGGCCCACACTGCACACCGGCCCATGATTTCCGGCCGTGCTTACCACATCTCTGCATGGGGACTTGGGCGCCGTGACTCAGGCGGAGGGGCATGTGAGGGGGCCCTGGGGCCCAGGTGCTGCCCAGGGCCCAGAGGTCAGCCTGGACCTGCTCTTCCACTCCAGATGCTTGCACTTTGATCACCGGCCAGGCCTAGGGAACCGCACTGTGCATGAATTTCATGCACCAGGCCTCTAGTAAGACTATATACTGTGACAACAGAAATGTGAATGTGAGGCTGGTTGTCAGAAACTACAATGAAAGTGGCATAAAATCAAGCGGGTGAAGAAGGCTGGGAGGGGTGGATTCAGTGAAAACAATCTAGAGGCTACTTCGGTTGACCAACTAAGAAAGGATGGTGGCCAGACCAGGGTGGTGGCAACAGGAGGGATCTGTTACTGTCATTGCTACTGAATGAATGCTGCTCTGTGTGGCTGGATTTTCAAAGTTACACCTTAAGCCTAAGTCTCCACTTGCCTATAACGCTTTCATCATTGATGTCAGGATGAGCTGAGTGAAGATACTTCTTTTATCAGTTGTTCAAAACTGCATAAGTTTGGGTAGACAGAAATATCATGCTATTCAATATGAACAGCCCCATATCAATGGTATTAAAAAGTAGGGAGGTTTCATTTAATCAGCTATTAGATGAATAGTTGGCCTGGAATTTGTGAAGTTTAGGCTGGGTCCTTGGCTTGGGCAGCATGATTTAAATTGCCTCTTTTAAAATTTCTATAGAAGGAAGTGGTCTTGTGAGGGAAGGGTAAGCAGTCCTGCTTTTCCAGAGCTGTTTATTCCAATGAGGTAAACATGCTACTGATTTGGAGACATTTATTACTGCGTCTCTCTCCAAGGTATTTCCTGATTTAGTTGAATCTTTACTAAGGAGCCTACTTGGGAGGTCACAACACAGGGGAAATAGATGTAACCGCCATAAATATAAGCCTTGCTTGAGAAAGCAAGCCAGCTTAAGATGAAAGAAAATAAAATAAAAATCAGCCCTTGAGATGAATTAAAAGACCAGGCATATGCAAACAATATATCATCATTCTCAACTTCCACAGAAGCTAGAGCAATATTCCTTATTATTTGTGTTTTATATAAACTGCAAAATCCACATTCATATTCACGGTAGTTAAGCATAATCAGCAGTGCAGCGGGACCACATGGTCCTGACTCCTATTACTCTGGGGGTGCTGCCAGAGGGCACGGCCTGGGTGGAACTGGAGCAGAAGACCAACAAGAAAGGCAATCTGAGGAGACCAC
>NW_006286679.1:273428-285174 GCF_000327345.1 Myotis davidii
GAATTAAATTGTTATACATTATAATGTTAATCATAGTTACTAGGACAACCATTAATAATTTAAATAGGTATGGTAGCAAAAAGATAAGATAATAAAAATAGTTCATCAGAAAATATACATTTAATGGGAAAGAAAGCAATAGCAGAGAAATTGAGTAGCAAAAAATATAGCATTTAGAAAAAAAATAGTTAAATGACAGAATTATATTCTGCCTTATTAGAAATTACATTAAATATGAACAATTTAAACTCTCCAATCAAAAACAGAGATTGGCAGAATGTACTGAAATATATGATCCAGGTATATGCTGTTGATAAGAGACTCACTTAATATTCAAAGACACAATAAAGGCAGGATAAATATATGTTTATATACATGCAACCTGTGAAACAAAATAGACTTTAAGACAAAAATTGTTACTAGAGACAAAAAAGGTAATTTTATTATGATAAAAGGGTCAATCTGTCATGAATATATAAACATACTAGAGGCTCGGTGCACAAAAACTTATGCACTCCAGGGGGTCCCTCAGCCCGGCCTGTGCCCTCTCGCAGTCTGGGACCCCTCAGAGGATGTCCACCTGCTGGCTTAGGTCCGCTCTCGGGGGGGATCGGGTGTAAGCTGGCAGTCAGACATCCCTCTGGCAGCCCGGCAGCCCTTGGGGGATGTCCACTTGCCAGCAGGGAGCAGACCTAAGCTGCAGTCAGACGTCCTTAGCACTGCTGAGGAGGCGGGAGAGGCTCCCACCAGCACTGCTGTACTGGCAGCCATCAGCCTGGCTTGTGGCTGAGCAGAGCTCCCCCTGTGAGAGCGCAATGACCACCAGAGGGCAGCTCCTGCATTGAGCATCTGCCTCCTGGTGGTCACTGTGTGTCATAGTGACCAGTCATTCCCAGTCTTTCTGCTGTTAGGGTCAGTTTGCATATTACCCTTTTATTATATAGGATATTCATCTAACAACAGAGCCCCAAAATATATTCAGAAAAAAACTTGCAGAATGGATAATGATAATAATTATTACAATATCAACAACAGCAAACACTCCTATAGCATATATATGTTCCAGGCACATTCCATGTCTTGTCATGTGGGAACTTATTTAAACACTAGAGGCCCGATGCATGAAATTTGTGCAAGGGTAGGCCTTCCTTCCCCCGGCTGCCAGCACCGGCTTCCCTCTGACACCTGGGAACCAGGCTTCCCCCGGCCACCGGCAGGCACCCGGAACCCGGGAAGGATGTCTGGTCTAATTAGCATATTAGACTTTTATTATTATAGATCATAATAACCCCAAACCATATGTGTAATACTATTTCCATTTCATAAGTGAGGTGACAGAGGCAGGGGGAGATTAATAACTTGCCTAAGTTAAGTTCACATTCCTAGTAGGTGAGAGACTGTATTCTAACCTCAGCAGCTTTGCTCCAGAGCCTATAACTATTTCAGTTTAGGATGCCAGTATCCACAATATGCAACAGAAGGATTAATTCAGGTGTTTCCCATAGTGTTCTCTGGGTTAAAGCTGGACCATTTCAGGTGTCCCTAGAATTAAAACTTGACTAAAAAATTACATGGTTTTAATCTTGATATTAGGAATAAAGATTTTTCTTTGGTATCTTATTTCTGATAGTGAACATAGACATCATAAAATTTCTTCTTATTCATTGTATTGATTTATATTTAAGCATTTAAGACTGTATTTTTACACATTTGGTAAAGATATTTTCGTTGTCAAAGAAATAAACAGAAATATCATAAAAACTACATGAACATATCGCAACATAATCTGATTTAAAAAACAAAACAACAACAAGGCAAGCCAAAGACCGAAGAATGGTCAACTCAGAGAAATTAAACACACCCCTCAAACAAAACAGATACAAAACAAAGAAAGAAAGAAAATATTTTGGGGCTACTTTTTGTTATTAAAGTTAAAGATTGCATGAATTAAATAAAACGAGAACTTTTATTAGAGAGAGAGAGAGAGAGAGAGAGAGAGAGAGTGTGTGTGTGTGTGTGTGTGTGTGTGTGTGTGTGCGCCCACATATGCACATGCCCGTGTGCAGAATAAGATGAAAATAGAGATGTAAACCCTTGCCTTGCTAACAGGATTCAAACAATACATACAGGACTAACTGAAAATTTACAAAGATCAAGGAACAGAATAGGAACAGGTGAATGTTAACTTAATAAAAGGCAACTCTGGTGATAATTACACCTAATTCAGAGAGGGAAAAGCTAAAGAGTAAGCATAATAGGTATTAGATACAAAGATAAGATAATAATTATGGAGACAAAGACAAATAATTATGAGAATTTTTAATGGCCTTGAAATTAAAAAAGAAAGCACTATAAAATAAGAGAAAAAGGTATTTAAGGCTACATTGAAAAAAACCATTTTAATGAGGAACTGAATCTACATTTATAAAAGCCTTTCTCCATTCCAGAAAAAAACCCAACCCTTAAAATTTGTCACAGTTACTTATTTTCTTGAAGTTACAAAAATCTAATTTCTTTATTTATAATAAGCTTATAAAATCATTAAGAAAAATATAAATTAATTATTAGAAAAATAAGCAAAGAATGGAAAATAATTTTGATAAAAGTAAAAATGACCCCCCCCCAAAAAAAGAAATATATGAAACATAAACTTCCCTGGTGATTAAAAAAATTAATATCAAACAATGAAATACTATTTTTTAAAATTTATCAGATTGCCAAATTTTAAAAAGTTTGAAAATAAGTGATTCTAGCAGACTATAGGAATACATATTATCATACCATTTTGGTGGGAGAATAGATTTAAGAAACTATATGAGTGGAGGGTTTGAAAATAGCTCTCAGTACTGATCATGTGATGGCAATGCATTGATTAGAGAAATATATTCTGTAGAGAAAGAAAAGACCTAAAGCAGTGGTTCTCAACCTTCCTAATGCCGCGACCCTTTAATACAGTTCCTCATGTTGTGGTGACCTCCACAACAATTTCATTGTTACAAATTGAACATAATTAAAGCATAGTGGTTAATCACAAAAACAGTATGTAATTATATACGTGTTTTCCGATGGTCTTAGGCGATCCCTGTGAAAGGGTCATTCGACCCCCAAAGGGGTCGCAACCCACAGGTTGAGAGCCGCTGACCTAAAGGTTAGCTACATGAATGAATTAAACCAATGAATTAAGAAAACTATGCACACGAAGAAAATGTTTTGTTTGTATTATATTTTTTTCCTGGGAGATGAAAAATAAGTCAAACCGAAGATTCAAAGGTGAGAGAATACAAACGAAACAAGGGGTTCAGTTTTTTAACTTTGCCACGGGAGTGAAGGCAGGTGAGTGTCCACTAGTATCTACTCTAGGGGAATGCAAGCAGCCAAGTAGATAAAAAGGCTCCGCCCAAGTTTCATTGTGCAAACTGCAAACACTTGCCTTGCCAAGTGGATGAGCTTCAAGATAACAGCATTAGAGGGAAGCAAGCAAACAAAAACATGGAAATGAGTTCCCCTTAATTAAAGTCAGAGCATACCAATGAGCTCAATTCTGGGGTAAGCTGGGAGGGGGGTGTTGAGGAGGCAGGAATTTGGGAAGGATTTCTAAATGACACCAAGGATGAGGTCAGGAATCTAAGCAAAAATTTGACTTGAGCCTACATGCATCTGGATGTGAAGCTGTTTTCTGGTAGGCTGGTTTATTGCTTCTCCCCAGATTGGTACGATTATTTAATATGAGTAGACCTAATATAATGTATTGATATCTATATCTATTCATATCTGTACCCACCTGCATATGATGCATCACCTAAATAAGGCTTACTCTTTTAGAAACTTAAAAGATGGAATGCTGCCCTAACCAGTTTGGCTCAGTGGATGGAGCGTCAGCCTGCGGACTCAAGGGTCCCAGGTTCGATTCTGGTCAAGGGCATGTACCTTGGTTGCAGGCACATCCCCAGTGGGGAGTGTGCAGGAGGCAGCTGATCGATGTTTCTCTCTCATCAATGTTTCTGACTCTCTCTATCCCTCTTCCTTCCTCTCTGTAAAAAGTCAATAAAATATATTTTTTTAAAAAAAAGATGGAATGCTTTTCCAGCCATAAAAGCCTGTCCTTACATTAATTTTATTTCATTTTATGATTTTAATCTTTTTTGTAATTTTAAAAAAATTATTTATTGCTGAAAGTATTACATATGTCCCCTGTTTCCCCCCATTAACCTCCTCTAGCCCTCCTGTCCCCCACCCCAGGCCTTCACCACCCTATTGTCTGTGTCCATGGGTTATGCATATATGCATACAAGTTTTTTGGCTGATCTCTTCCCACCCACCCACCCTCCCCTGAAGCCAATTAGATGATGTTTAGGAATTTTACAGAAGACACAAAGTATTTTCTTGGCTCTACTCTCAAAATTTCTTTAACTGTTCTTTTGGTAAGAGATAATTATTTTTCTTCTTCAAAATATATATTTTTCAAATTCAGGATAAGCGAATTGAAATTTTAGATCCATGAACCTTCTTTTATTTTCATTATTAATTTTTAAAGCCAAATTAAAAATTATTAGAAACAAATTTACTCACTTATATTTTTCATATTCTTAGAAAAATCACAAAGACAAAGAAAGTCAATATTACATGGACTTGCTCTGAGACCATGAGCAAATCTGATACTGAATATCACTTTGAAAACATTTAACACTACTGAACTGCACTTAAGCATGGTTAAGATGGAAAAAAATAGTATGTACTAGTAATGTTAAATTGACATGCAATAAAGTTGTAATTGCTCTTTTTCAGATATAATGACACTGTTTGTGGTCTTCTCTTTACCATCCCCAAAATATAAAAGGCACTAATACAAAGTTACAGTATTAACTGTAACATGCTTAAACATTTCAGAGGGGAATGGAGGAGAGAGAGAGAGAGAGAGAGAGAGAGAGAGAGAGAGAGAGAGAGAGAGAGAGAAACATCAATGATGAGAGAGAATCATTGATCCGCTGCCTCCTGCACACCCCCTACTGGGGATGGAGCCCAAAACCCAGGCATGTGCTCTTAACTGGAATCGAACCTGGGACTCTTCAGTCCACAGGCCGACACTCTATCCACTGAGCAAACATTGTTGATGGTTTTTGTGTGTGTGTATTTAGAAGGTTAATATGAGATCTGTATAATCACTCATGAAAATATACCAAATGTGTTTCTTTGATCTATCAGACTTTAGCATTTAGTTTGCCAAACTAAATAAAGAGAGCAGCTGAAATGCAGAGGATAAGGGAGCTGGGAGCTGCAGAAGGTCCACATTCACAGAATAAAGGGAAGGGAGCCCCTCATTCGGAGAGGGAGGAGGAAAGCCCAAAGGCATAGGAGAACAGTAAGGGAGAAGGGGAGAAGAGCCTCAGTGCCTCACCTGAGGTTTGAGCTCTGGATTTGCTACAATGACCCATCGAAGGGGATAGTGACCAATCAGAAGGGATGTCAGACACAAAAACCGCAGCCTTTATAAACCATGGAAAAAGGGACTTCGTGGGACTCTGGCCCCTCCCCACACGGGAATCTGTGCTTGTTTCTCAATAAATTCCCATCTTTTATACACCACCTTTTGCCCATGTTTTCATTCTTCCACGCCACCCGACAAGGACCCAGGAAGCATCCTGCCCAGAGGAACATCACAGGTTCTAGTTCAATTTTCCTGTTTCAATTATATTAAATCAATATTATTTGTGATAATAACTGATAGATACAAGATAATATAAATACTGTGAAGTAGTAGGATGATTAAGTAAATGACAAATTGGTAATCTTTCAGTTTTATATATTAATTTTTACATACTTAGTTCTTTATGTCAGACTGTAGGAGACAAAAGAAGATACGATGCACAATCCTTGATCTCAAGGAGCTTCCTCCTAATTTCATGAAGGTATTTTCAGCTTTGCTCCTTGTAGATTTAGACATTGAAAATGATGTCTGTAGGCAGAGCCATTCCATGCCCGACAATACACTGTGAAAGGGTATGCTAACATAAGACCCTGAATTTTTAATTAAATGTAGCAAAGGATGTTTAATGACATATAAAATATTTATCACATACTGATAAGTGAAAATATAAGCATATATAACAGAGGGTACAATAAGTTTTGTGAAAAATACTTTTTCTATGTATATTTATACAAGGGAGAAATTCAGAAAGCCATCATATGGAGCAAAGAGTAGATTTTTAGTAATGTTAGTTGAAAATATAAAATGAATGACCAAATGAATAAGAATATATCAAAATTTATTTTCTTTGGGTATTAGAATTATGAATCCTTTCTCTTTTCTTCTTTTTTTGTAGTCCAAATATTACATAATAAATACATATTTTACAATTTTAAAAATTAAATATGATTTTTAAATATACTTAAGGAGAAGGCAATCACAGATCAATTTAAGAAGTATCTGCAGCCCTAGCTGGTTTGGCTCAATGGATAGAATGTCGGCCTGTGGGCTGAAGGGTCCTGGGTTCAATTCTGGTCAAGGGCACATGCCCAGATTGTGGGCTCAATCCCCAGCAGGGGGCATGCAGGAGGCAGTCAATCAGTGATTCTCTCCCATCATTGATGTTTCTATCTCTCTCTTCCTCCCCCTTCCTCTCTGAAATCAATAAAATATATTTTTAAAAAAGAAGTGTCAGCAGAACAAGTTAAAGTAGGGATAACTTACTTTCTTCATGACTGAGAAGGCAGGGAAAATGAACGCAATTCACGGGCCAGTAATATACATAACAGTCAGATCCTTAGGACCAGCGGTAAAAGCCAGGTGGTTAACCTACACGTATTACTCCTTGTCTTGCCACTGCCAGTAAATTTAAGGGAGGACGAAAATCTTGCTTCAACTTCCCCCAGGAACCTCTCTAACTATTAATTTAATGGTTTTCCACTCTTCATATGTCAAACCAACCCTACTGATGCACCAGTAGGACAGCAGATGATATCTCCTTACTGGATTATAAACTCTTTGGATATTGTACTGTATTCGTCTTTCTATTTAAAACACCCAACACAGCATTGGGCAAATACTGGGTATTTTAAAAAAATCCTGTTGGATTTTACTTAGACTGCTTTCCCAATATTGGCTCTGAATTACTGTGAATCCTTCATTATTTCCTAGTCTACATTCCTGGGCTATCAAGAGTTAGTCTATAGTATAGCTGACTTTGTTGGTAGCTCCAGATGGTGGCCAAGGAGTGAAAGAATGGGCCTTTCGCGTATCAGATCTATGCAGTCAGTATCATATCAATAGAAATGGTATATTGCAGACGTAAAGAGAATAAGGATGGACTGGTATCCATTTGTGCTGCACGTGCCTGTCTATGCAAACACATTCACAGATTTTTCAGGGAGGGATACAGATTCAGTTAGAATTAATCAGGAAACCATGGTCCGATACAAATATAACCAGAAAACTAGCTGGCAAGCCAAAACACTTTTGGAAGTGTAACACCTGAAAACTAGTGTTCTAACACGCATACGCGGATTGTGGTGTTGCTTTGACCCTTGTTTGATGCACCATTACCTCCCTCAGTCAGGCGTCACAGCTGATTCTGTGTCCTCTCTGTCTGAGTTGTCTTTCTGTATCTTGAAGGCAATGAAGCTACCTGACAGGCTGGCTGTTCACATTGCTTCACCTCCCCGGGGGTTATCTTCACATCTCATTAACAATAAATTTATTTGTCACATTAAGTCAGCACTGAATCAAGTGGAGACATGAACCTAATTTTTCAATTAACAAAGTTCAAGAACCATATACTGGATGAGGTGTTGTGATACTGCTAATTAATCCTTCTTACTCCTCTTTATTCCAAAATCTGTAACTAATCATTTTTCTTTTTAATGATTTCACAGCTAAAGTCATTCCAAGAGGCTCTCTTACTGCATACCTTTATTAAAAAATTCAGGACCTATTTCTTCCTCATGGAAAAATCATAAATTTAAGCTCATATGGGATTCTTCTATATCCTCTTTCTCTAGAAACTCAAACCAAGAGTTATATTTGAAGTAAAATTTACATATGCTTTAATGAGTGGCCTAAAGAAAAAAAAAGGCGATGAGATACTTGGAATTTTAATTAAAACATTGAAAGATACTTTCACTTTTTACAGTCTTTGCTTTTTCATATTCAGTAATGTGGAAAATATGGGCTTGATGTTTAACTGTGAGTTTATTTCCCAAATGTGTAAAATCCTTTTCTTTTCTGTATTATTACTGTTGAAAAAAGGCTATGAATTAAGACAGAGGCTCTATAAAGCAGAAGTTAGTAAAATTTTGGAAATGACTTATAGGCCTCAAAAGATTTAGAGAGGCCTCCTGGTTAGTGTTGGAGTAGTGATAAAGGGGAGATTTCTAGTTTGGCTTTTGCTGCCATATAAATATATCACCATGAAATAACTATTTGATATTTTGCGTTCTCAGTATCCTCATGTAAAATAAGAACAATGGTTGAAATCATCTTGGAGGAACATGCTATCAGACTAGGGTTCTAAATCAGGTGCTTGTATAGATGTTAATGAATTTATTTATAAAATTAAGTTATATTTTAATAAAAATCTGTAAGTAATAAGGGGTGTGGCAGTTTTGTGTTGCTCGTCATAAACATGAATAAGGAAATAGGTGACGGTTCATGTTAGATTTAGAAGAGGGAAGGCAGGTACCTGAAAATATCCCACTTCTTTCTTTCAGCCTTGTGTTCATGACATATCATTAGTTGATCATATCCCATGGCTTTGTTGAGGACCCTGAGCTGGGCTTGAGGCCAACTACCACCTCTTGAGAATAAAAATGAAAGGCACAGTGATGAAAGGTTACTCAAGATCACAGTGTCATGCGGATGATAGACTCTGGAGTTAATCCAAAAACCAAGGTCTTGAATTTCTCATCAGTAACAAATAAAATCCATTTATTCGTAGATTAATATTCATTAATATTTCAGTTCTGTTTTAGGTGGCAATGGGTGACACATAATCCCCCATGGGAAACAAAATTAAAAATGGCAAGCTAGTCCTGGGTTCAATTCCTGGTCAAGGGCATTTACCTTGGTTGCAGGTTTGTCCCTGGTCCCTGTTGGGGCATGTGCGAAGGCAATCAATTAATGTGTCTTTCTCATGTCAGTGTTTCTCTCTATATATTCCCCTCCTCTCCTTCTTTTCCTCTCTCTAAAAACAAACAAACAAACAAAAAACAAACAAAAAACCAATGTTAAAAATATCCTTGGGTGAGGATTAAAAAAAAATGCAAGCCAATTTAGGAAGATAAACACACAAAAAGGCCCACCCCTGCTATATTCATTGGTTAACTATTGCCACATTATTGCTGTGTAACAAAGTTACAAAAATCTCAATAGAATTCAGCAATTCATTTAGTTCACTCACATTGGGTATAAGAAGGGGATCTTATTTAGTTGGGGCCTGATATATCTCTGTGATCTCAGTGGAATTGTCTCATACATCTCTGCCTCAGCTAATGTAGAGGCTTTATTTCATGAACTAGTTCGTCATCTTTGTTACCCATGAATATCCTTCCAATAACAATGTCAGTGCAAAAGACTGCATGTCAAAATTGATAAAATGTCTTTTTTTGTTTGTTTGTTTTGTTAATCCTCACCCAAGGATATTTTTTTCCAGTGATTTTTAGAGAGCATGGAAGGGAGAGGGAGAGACAGAGAGAAAGAAGCCTCAGTGTGAAAGAGACACATGGATTGGTTGCCTTCCGCATGTGCCGAAACCTGACCGTAGATGGAGCCTGAAACTGAGGTATGCGCCCTAGAACAGAATTGAATCCAAGACCCTTCTGTCCACAGGCCAATGCTCTATCCATTGAGCTAAGCTGACTGGGTCTGGATAAAACTTCTTAATGTCCAGGCTCTGCACCGACATAATTTATATCGGCCTCAATCTATTGGCCAAAGCAAGACACAAGACTGAACCCAAAGTCTAGGGACGGAAATCCAAAGTCACATGACAAAGTCACATACAGGAAAGAAGGAAAAATTAGGGTAAATCATACAATATACCACACTATACATTATAGTACTAGTTATATTCCAGAAATGACTCACAATTCTTCAGAGATAGGTAATTAGAATTTAAAATGATAATGATAATGAGAGATTCTGCAAAGGACATAAGAAAACAATGTAAGTAGAAAATAAAAGTAAATGTGATACTCATATACAGCACGCGCATACAAGATTTTCTGCAGATGTTGAGAGAGGGACATATATTTGGGTCTTACACTTCAGCGTGTCCAAAATAATGAAATAAATGTGTTGAGCCACAAACTTCAAAAAAATGAATTATATTGGGGGGAATAAGACTCTTCCACATAGAATACACTATGTAGAATTCTTCACTTTTTTTTCAGGGGGGGAGTGGCGGTGGGATCTCAACAGAGCTATCTCATTTTGTTCTGAAAGACACGCAAGAACGAATTCCCATCTTCTCTTGTTTTGGATGCCGCTTGCCTTTGCCTCGGACTTGGCTCTCAGGCGCATTGGATAAACAGAAGTCGTGAACTTGAACATGTTAATATCATCCTCAATTCCTCAGCCACAAGGCTGTGTGTGTTACAGGGATCATTGTTTTATAACAGTATCTTTTAGGTACTTGCAGCAATTAAATGGGCAGGACCCTGGACCTTATGTAATTCAGTATTAGCAATTTAAAGGAGAAAGTCTGCAGATAACATTTACTTTATGTCTCCAGTTAGCAATATATATATATATATTCCCTCTCTACTCTCTATTTGGGCATTCTCTAACATTAAAATCCACCATGTATCAGAAGGACAGTTAGTCAGATAACCAGTTAACAAATATTTTACTTAGGGCTTTATAAAAATGTAAAATGTAATTACAATAATGCATTTCTGTATGCACTTAATGGGGAAATGAACTTGAGGAATCACTGGATACTATTTCTTCTTGGTTTTAAGTTTATTCCTAATAGTTCCTTAAGATACATTTCATGATGATTAACTCAGTCAAGTGAAAAATGAAAACAACAACAACCATTCCTTTCTCTTGATGCACAGAATAGCAAACATTAGAAATGTTGCTTGATAGAAAAAGGTAAGCTGGGATTCACTGCATTGAGCAAAGCCTGCTTGTAATCATCACTGTCTCCCTTTTCGCATATAATTAGATAATACTTTCATGTGTAATTTCTGCTCCCCTGCAGCCTGTTGTTTGGAGGACACAATCACTTTTAAGATTACTGACCACCTTCTGTGAATATTAGTCTTCAAGCACAAATGAAGGTTGGCTACTTAAAATTGACCATAGATTATTCCAGGATAATGGTGAATTCATTAGCTGAATTACTGCTATTTAGACTGACTTTCTACTTTTTTCTCATCACTTTAAGGTGGGTTAGCATAGTATTAACACATACTTGCTTAGAAATCAAATTTAGTATTACACAGAAGACATGTTAACTTTATTCATTTGTCTCCTGAGTTATATAACTCTACATAAAGTCCCTAAAATATATTTTAAATGAGACAAAGATATGGTATGTGAATGTTATCATGTGGACATTATTTGTCATTTAGAGATTTAGGGAGCTAGTAATAGTGTAAAGATTAATCAGGTTGTTTGTGTTCCATTTAGCTGAGGGACATATACTTGCACACAGCTGTTTTACTTCTTGGTGTGGTTCTGAAAAAATACCTCATTACAGCAAATTTTAAAATAGTTAAATTGAAAATACATATATATATATATATA
>NW_006286679.1:285238-291726 GCF_000327345.1 Myotis davidii
ATATATAAATATATATATGAATGGGAGTAATCATAATATGATTCAATACCATAAAATATCCTACAACAGTAAAGAATAATGAGGGAATTCATACATTTAAATGGATGTCTTTGCATAAATAATCTTCTGTTACATATATACACATACATAAATACTAATATGGAAAAATATTTTGAAAGAATTTGGAGCATATGAGAGTGGTAGTCAAGGAGAATTTTAGCTTTATGAGCATTATCTGTGTTTTACTAACATAGATAACTAGAGGCCCTATGCATGAAAATCATGCAAGGGATTAGGCTCTTGTATCCCTGACTTCATCTAGAAGGTGGTCCGGATGGTTGTTCTGCTGTTCGGTCTAATTAGCATATTAGCTCTTTATTATATAGGATAAATATTTTCATGGGGGAATGAATAATATTCATAAATAGTTCCAGGATAAAAAGAACAATAAGAAAAGTACAGAGTAAGTATAAGGAAGGAAATAATAAAGATTAGAGCAGAAATAAATGATATAGGGACTAAAAAAAACAATATCAAAAATCAATGAAACCAAGAGCTGATTCTTTTGAAAAGATAAATAAGATTTATGAACTGTTAGCCATGCTCATCAAGAAACAAAGAGAGAGGACCCAAGTAAATAAAATCAGAAACAAAAGTGGAGAAGAAACAACTGTCAACACAGAAATATAAAGGTTTGTAAGAAATTCCTTATTGAAAAACATATTTGTAAATCAATAAATGTGATATATCACAAAAACAAACTGAAAGACAAAAATCACATGATCATATCAGTAGACACAGAAAAAGCATTCAACAATATCCAACATTCACTTTTAATAAAAACTCTTAGCAAAGTGGAAATAGAGGGACCATACATCAACACAATAAAGGCCTTTTATGACAAAGCTACAGGCAACATCATACTCAATGGGAAAAATCTAAAACCATTTCCCCTAAGGACAGGAACAAGTTAGGGATGTCCATTTTCACCACTTTTATTCAACATTAGAGGCCCAGTGCATGATGCACTGGAGGGGGTGTCCCTCAGCCCGGCCCGCCCCCTCTCATAGTCTGGAAGCCCTCAGAGGCGGGAGGTGACCCAGCGATCAGGGGAAGGTGACACCCCATCACACCTCTGCTGCTGCCACTGCTGGCAGCGCAAACCTCTGCTGGCCCTGGTTACTTGAGCCTTGGGAGGCCCTGGGCAGCTGAGGGGTGGAGGGGACTGCGGGACTCCAGAGGCAGGCATGCCTTCCACCCCAGCAGGGCTAAGGTGACTAGGCGCTGCCATCTTGTGACTGTGAGCGCCACCATATTTGAGGGTGTGACAGTCAATTAGCATATTCCCTCCTTATTGGCTGTGGGTCCTGTCATCTTTGTGATGGCATGAGGGTCAATGAGCATATTCCCCCTTTATTAGATAGGATAGTATTGGAAGGGCTAGCCACAGCATTCAGACAAGAAGAAATAAAAGGCATCTAAATTGGAAAGGATGAAGTAAAACACTCATTATTCACAGATGACACAATATTGGACATAGAAAACTGTAAAGACTCCATCAAAAAACTATTAGATTTAATAAATAAATTTGGCAATGTAGCAGGATACAAAATCAATACCCCATGATCTCAATATCACATGATCTCACCCATATGTGGAATCTAATGAGCAAAGTCAATTGATGAACAAAATAGATGCAGAGACATGGAAGCATGGAACAATCTCAGAGGGAAGGCAGGAGAAGGTGGGTGAGTGGAAGAGATCAACCAAAGAACTTGTATGCACATGTGCACAACCCATGGACACAGACAATGGGATGTGAAGGCCTTGGGTAATGTGGAGGGGTTAGAAGAGGTCAATGGTGGGGAGGAAGGGGGCGTATGTAATACTTTCAACAATAAAGATTTTTTTTCGCCGAAACTGGTTTGGCTCAGTGGGTAGAGCATCAGCCTGCGGACTGAAAGGTCCCAGGTTCGATTCCGGTCAAGGGCATGTACCTGGGTTGCAGGCACATCCCCAGTGGGAGATGTGCAGGAGGCAGCTGGTCGATGTTTCTCTCTCATCGATGTTTCTGACTCTCTATCTCTCTCCCTTCCTCTCTGTAAAAAATCAATAAAATATATTAAAAAAAAAAACAATAAAGATTTTTTAAAAGGAAGTTTACTTTACTAAGTGTATTAGTCTTGGAATCAAGTTTTCCACTTGTAAACATGTAACCTTTGATAAGTTACTATGTTTCTTCATTTTTTATTTAGTTATGGTTCAAAATGGGCATAATAACGGTTCTTGTTTACTCAGAATGTGTGTCAGCATCTGTCATGCCACATCTCACCTCTTAGCTCACACTGACTCAAAGAAATGTAGCTTCATAGGAATCTTGATTAAGCTTCAGCATTTTTATGCATGTACTTGTCATTCATTTGGTGAAGTATCGGTATCTTTTGCCTTCTTTATTGGTCATAGTATTGTATAGATTTAAAATATATACATCTAATATTTATTATATATTAAAGAGATTATAAATTACTATACTTATCTTATAATTATTCTAATTAAAATAATTATAATAAATTATACCAAATATAAATCAAATACATAGTTATCTTATAGCTATTGAATTAAATAAGTAATTATTATAATAAATATGTTAATTATATATTAAATGTATAACTTGAACTATTAAATATTTATTTAAAATTCATAATAAGAAGATAACCAATAAAAGAAAGCAATGGATTTGAAATTTTAGGTGAGATCTAAAGTTAAGCCCTTTGTAGCTATCTATTTTGTAAATATTTGCTCTTAGTCTATGGCTTGCCTGTGTATTTTAATATTGTGTTTTGAAGGAAAAGTTTTTAATTATAATGAAGCTCAATTTATTATTTTTAATTATTTTTACTTAATAAATCTCATGTCTAATATTTCCCTAGCCTATTGTACTTAACATTTTTCTCATATTTTCTTATAGGCATTGTATAGTTTTAGCTGTAGGTCTATCTAGCTGCTTTGGCCTCTCCAGTCCCCAAATTCTGCCTTTGACCTCAAGAGGCCAACATTCTCTGCATTTCTGCCTCCCTGCACTGAAGCCTGGAGACACTCCATCGGTAAGCTAGGGCAATATTAGGGCTCAAGCAATTTGCTTTCTTTCTCTTGGGAATCATTGTCCTGTGCTAGCTTGTGTCCAATGTCTAAAAAGCATCATTCTATATATTTTGTGTAGTCCTTTAATTGTTTAATGTGGGAGGGTATGTCCAGTCCCTGTTCTTACATCATGAGAATCTGAAGTCTATTGTTTTTTATAGGTCCTTTGTATTCTTTTCCCCCCTTGATTCAAAATGCTTAAGCTATATAGTTCATTAAAGATCAAGTGAGGATTTATCTAATCCTATTTTAGAAGCTTCCATTTATATGAAGACTACAGGCCCGGTGCACAGATTCGTGCACATCGAAAGGAAATTAATTAGAAGGTGGCCAGCAGGGTGGGACTGGGCGAGAAGGGCTGAACATGCCCTGGGGCCAACCTCCCTCTCTGGCCAGTGCACTTGGGGCGACGCTGGGGCTCAAACGGCATCTGGGGAGTGAGTGGGATCCCTCTGGCAAGTGGGGTCTCTCAGCCTGGCCTGCAGGGGTTGGGCCGAAACTGGTTCTCTGACATCACCCGAGGGGCCTGGATTGCAAGAGGGTGGTTCTTGTGTGGCACACCCCAGAATCGGGCTCCCTCCTCTCTGGTTCTGGAGTGCATCACCCGAGAACGGATGCTGCCAAGTCACCGCAGCTCGGCAGCTCCTGCGTTGAGTGTCTACCCCATGTTGGTCACTTCACATCATAGCTACTGATCGGATGGTCACTCAGGCTTTTATATATATGGACGCTACTTTAATGTTTAATAATAAATCATAATGTTGATGGTGGTCATACTCATTGAGTACTTATGCCAAGTCTCATTCAAAGTGCTTTTCACGTATTGTCTGGTTTATTGCAGCAGACCCAGAGGTAGCAATATGATCATTTTTATTTTATATATGAGAAAAGTGAGCCTATTGCCATCAGAACTTGGATTTCAGTACCAGGTAGTCTCTCTCTCTTAATCTTATTATTTTATAGTTTTTAAATTTTATTCATTCAATTCAGATTTATTCTTGGTACTAGACATCCTGCAGTAAATAAAACAGACAAACTTCAAACCTCTTTGAACTTACATACTATTTGTCACTTGCTTATTTAGTATTTACTGAAGGTCTCTTTTTGATATTGGTGAATTTTTCAGATTCCAGTGACTATAATAGCAGATTATAAAAGAAACCCTCTTTTTCCAGTGATAATGGGAAAACCTCGTATGACTATGACAACTTAATACCTAAAATTTACTATTTACTAAATGCTAAGCATGATTCTAAAGTTTAAAGATATTACTTAATTCACATAGCAGTGTATAAGTATTATTATTATCACCATACTATAGCTGAGAAAATTGAGACTCAATGAGGTTAACTTCATAGGCAGAAAAAAATTCAGAAACACTACTCAAATCCAGGTGTTCTTACCCCATAATCTTAACCACTAGAAACAAGTTTAATGTTAGAAAGTTAATGCAGAGATATAAACTTTAGAAGGAAAAGGCTGATTGAAGATGAATGAACAGGGACTTTTGAAACTGAAAGACTAGAAAATTAAAAAGGTCTTTGTTGTTTTGTTTTGGTGGAAGTTGGAGTTGTTTTGGGACTAGGAGTAGATTGAAGAGCTGTTTTAAAATATTTAAAGACCTAATAAATTAAAGAAGGATGCGTCTTGTGCAAAATAGTATAATTTACAGCCCCTATGAATTAATAATTACATTCCAAGTACTGAGTTAAAATAGATGTTGACATAGAATCTTGTCTATCTGTCCAATTTTATAGGAACGTGAGGTTAGATCAACATTTTTTTCTAATATGACATGTTTTTATAATAGAACCTCATATTTTAATCATTTTCCTTGTGCTTCAAAATAACACACATACTCATGTATAAATATGTATATGGACCCATATGTAAAAATGCATACATGTATATGACAAAGCCTGTCAAGCCAGAATGGGCAAATATAATGATTAAATGTCAAACCAACAATGCAAAAACTGTGGGTTTAATGAAAACATCTAAGAGCTTTTGAGCATGTAAGCTAGTACAGGTAGGGTATGCAACAAGTCTATTTAAACAATGAAAAGGGGTTATAAATTTTAAAATATGTTAACTATGAATTCCATTGTCTTTGCACCTAAAGTCCCAGTACTCATTAGTGCCAGAAACACAAATTGTTGAGAGCTGCTACACAATCCTATTGGGTTTTAATAAATGTTGCATTCAAGATAGGTAATTGGGAAAGGAAGGAAACTATGAAAGAAGACATTCAAGTGCCCTTTGCTTAGATTTCTAAGCCTGAATGAATGAAGAATGGGATCTGGGAATACCATTGGTAAATTGGAGCACACGGAAACGAGCCCAGTGTTTATAATTCAAGCTATTTGCCAACTCTATGTGAAGGGGAGAGCAAGAATGATGGTGATGGTGACAGTGACAGAGAGAGAATGCATGAATAAGTGAATGAATTTTAAATAGAAGAAAAAATATACCCTATTTAATGATAAGTATACAGGTATGCCCTGGACTGAGTTTAGGGTAAGAGGTCTAAATCCGTCAGTCTCACAGTGAAGACTTGGTTTTAGTGTTTCTCTCATATTCTGGGAATCTAATGATGCTCAATATGATTTTACCTTTCAGTGTATAGTGATATTGCACAATGTGATACTTAAATACAAAAGAAACACTTCATTTGCTGTGAAACTTATGCAATAGTTATTATCCATTTTAAGGATGGAATTATTTGATATATTGAGTATTTCTAAGGAAAACATTTCAAATATAGATAAATATAACGCCCATTAACCAACCACAGCTCTATTAAATCTGAACATTTTTCACTCCCACTCAACTTTCTTCCATTTCCCAAAAAAATCTGTCTTAAATTTACAGTTTAATGTGCCCAAGAATGTTTTAACACTTTGAAGTTATTCTGTAAAGAAACATAAATAATATGCCATTGTTTCCCCTGGCATTACTCTTATGTAAATGATATCACACTGCACATAATCCTTCTACATTAGATTTTTCATTCAATAGTTTCTTTTTGACACTGATCCATGTTAACATTTAGCTAACATTCATTTACTTACTTAATGGCATCAAATTATATAAATACTCGAGGCCCAGTGCAAGAAATTCATGCATGGGGGCGGGGGAGTTCCTCAGCCTGGCCTGCACCTTCTCGCAATCCAGAGGATGTCCAACTGCTGGTTTAGGCTGAATCCGAACTGCTGGCTCCTCACTGCTCATCCACCTGCCTGCCTGATCACCCCTAACCACTCTGCCTGCCTGCCTGATTGCCCCTAACTGCCTCTGCCTCAGCGCCTACTGCCGCGGCTTTGTCAGGAAGGACATCTGGCATGACG
>NW_006286679.1:292561-325004 GCF_000327345.1 Myotis davidii
TAATAAAAGCCTAATATGCTAAGTGTCTGGTCATCTAGTCATCTGTTCAACCAAACAAAGCATAATATGCTAATGATATGCTAAGGCCGCTCACTATGATGAGCACTGACCACCAGGGGGCAGACACTCAATGCAGGAGCTGCCCCCTAGTGGTCAGTGTACTCCCACAGGGGGAGCTCCTCTCACCCAGAAGCCAGGCTCAGGGCTGGTGAACCTCTCCCACCTCTGTGGCAGCGCAAAAGATGTCTGACTGCTGAGGAACAGGCCTATGTCATCAGTCGGACATCCCCCAAGGGCTCCTGGACTGCGAGAGAGCACAGGCCGGGCTGAGGGACCCTCCTGAGTGCACAATTTTCATTCACCGGGCCTCTAGTTAGAATTATATTTTTCACTTAATATCTATTAAAATAAACTTTGGTTTAAAAATTGTGTTACTTATATTTTGTGCTGGCCAAACTGCATTTCCTTTATAGTGAGTGTGATAATGCATAATCTCAAAGGGCACACTTCTTTTAAAATAACGTTTTTTATTGGAAGATAATTAGTGCATTAATTAAAATAGATCTCAGTATTTAAGGTTTCATAAAATTTTAGGGAGCTTCTGAAAGTCAGAAACATTCAAGGTGAGAATAACTTGTGCTTGAAAGTAACTTTAGTATGCCTGCAGATGTTTATATAACCATAAAAATGCAAAATGATACATACAAAATTAATAATAATAGTTACTTCAAATGATTGCAATAGTAAGAAAATATTAACTTATGTAGATTATTAACTTTACACTTTTGAATTGTTTCACTTGCAAAAATAAGCAAGAATTACCTTGCCAATTTAAAACAACAAATGAAATAAAACAAATAAATAATAATAGTTATTAACCAGACCATTAAGAGGATGTTATAGAATACTTTTATGCATTCTGTGAGTGACTGGAATAAACTTAGTGTATCTTTCCTTTCAACTGTGGGATCACACAACTCAAAACAGATGACAGCAATCTGTTTTATTTGCTGAACTCACACTTTAATTTCCACACCTGGATTGAAGTTTGTTGAGCTCCAGAGGGAGTGTTTGTACTGAAATCTTATTTTTGAGTTGTACATGGTATATGAGAAAGGTCGCATCAAAAGATACAGTCAGCCCTGGCCTATGTGGCTATGTGGGTTGAGCATTGTCCTAAGCACTGAGAAGTCACTGGTTCAATTCCTGGTCAGGACACATGCCTAGGTTACAGGTTCAATCCCTGGTTGGGATGTGTAGGAGAGGCAGCCAATAGGTGTTTCTCATATTGATGTTTCTCTCTCTCCCTCCAACTCTTTCTAAAAACCAATAAAAACATATTAAAAATAATACAGTCATCCCTATCTAGTGAGGCTCAGAGAGTTGGGATGTCTTCACATGTGACAAAGGGTGGCCAATTGGATTCCCTGTTAGGACACATACCCAGTGTGATCTGGGTGCATATAGGGGAGGCAACAGATGTTTCTCTCTCACATCTCTCTCTCTCTCTCTCTCTCTCTCTCTCTCTCTCTCTCCCTACCCACCCCCCTTCTCTAAAATCAGTGAAAATGTCTCCTTGGGTAAGGATTAAAAAAAGACAAAAAGACACAGTAACATGGAGAACATCTAATTCCTCAGGTGGAAAGCCAGAAGCAGGAAGTCCAGAGGAATTAAACATTAAACTCCACACTGTAAGAATTGTGCATTTGTCCTTCTTTAAGAAGACAAAAATGAACAAGTAAGTGACTTCTAAGTGAGATACTTTGGGAACAATATTCAAGTTAACTGCAACTAAGTAATTAATGACATTTTTAATTAAAATATTCTGAAGTTAAACATGATATTTTATTGTAACTTTTGAAATGTTCTATATAAACTTAAACGTAAACTATTATGATTATTTATTCTTTCATTAATAAAACATTTTTGAGCAAATTCTAAATGTCAATTATTAATTACTCTAGGTATAAGGAAATCAACGATGAAAATGCATTCTTTACCTTGAGAAACTTTTTATAAATGCATTACCTGATTTTTTCTGATAATTTTCTTCATTAGAATTGCTCAATACTATTTTGTTTGGCATCTGAAAGTGTCAAAAAATATAGTTGTTTTCTATAAATAATATGCTTCTATTGCCTTCCATGGAGTTGCCCTCAGGCCAGACACTGTTGTTTTGTGATATCACTTGCCTTTTGGCTTTCTGATGAGCTTTAGTGTTTATTTTGTATTATTTTCTTATAAATAATATGTTTGGAGATTGATGTGAAAGTGGCAGGAATTTTTTATAAAGTTACACATTTAGTGGAAGATGCAGAGATCTGAGACTTAAAATTGCTGTGTGTATTTATTCAGAGATTACCAAATTGATGCTTTTGTGTTAATTGCATAATCTCTGTGATTATTGTTTTGTATTTAAAATAGGGTACGAGTAATGCTCACTTCAAAGGGTCTGAAAGTCAATTGAAAGGAAATACGAAGATGCTTTGCTCACTTAAAAGGAATAAAGTCTTATTGAAGCCATGGAATCGCTTTTAGAGAGAGCCCTTATAAACTTTCAGTTTAGAAGATGAAAAAGTTCAGGGGATCTGGTGTACTGCATGGTGATTACAGTTAACCATATTGTATTATACACTTGAAAGTTTCTAAGAAAATAGATCTTAAATGTTCTCACCACAAAAAGGAAATGATAATTATTTGATGTGGTGAGGTGTCAGCTAATGCTAGGGTGATGATCATTTCACAATATGTGTGTATCAAATCAACATGCTGTGCATGCTGACATTCAGTGTTATGAATCAACTGCATCTTACTGAAACTAGAAAAATATACACAGAGGATAGTATTATTGATTTCAGAGAGAGGAAGGGTGAGGGAGAGAGAGGCAGAAACATCAATTATGAGAATCCATTGATCCGCTGCCTCCCGCATGACCCCCCACAACCCAGGCACATACTTGCGACCAGAATTGAACCTGGGACCCTTCAGTCCACAGGCTAGTGCTCTATCCACTGAGCCAAACTGGCTAGGGCGAGGATAGTATTATTCTTATCGTATTGTGTATAGTACTTTAAAAAACAGTTTCCTATAAAATGAGTATTTTTTGAAGATATAACCATATGCTCTGTAATGAAAAACCCATGTTTCAAGGCAAACTCAAACAAAAGTAATCACATATCTATCGAGCATCTTCTATGCACTAAGTGCTACGCTAGGAGGCCCTGAAGATACAGCAGATGCTCTCTCTACCTCCATGGAGCCTTCAGGTTTCATATCAAAGTAATTGTTCCAAAACATCAAATTATGACTAAATCATGGAGACACTGCAGAAAATTTACAATGTAAACAGAGATGTATATATCATGTCATTTGTAACCAGGGCAAAACATAGGCATCAAAACAGCTCCTCCTGGGGGAACAGAAATCTATGCAGCTGGTGCACAGAAATATAAACTGTACTCAGGCAGATGAACCATTATAGTGAGAGGCACTCTAGGGAAGATGTAGGCGAGGCCTGAGCCAGGTTTCCCTAAGGGATCACTCTTTGTGAGGCAAAATAAAAGAATCTGAAATACCCTACATCAAAGGACATTCAAGAACATCCATCTCTTTCTAATTAGACTGGCATGTTCATGTAATAATCCTCCTCAGCACATTAATCTGAGAACAGCTACAGAATTAGATAACTTGCATTCTATATTATAAAATATACTGTACATCTAAATCATCCTATATAATAAAAAACTAATATGCTATGTGTCCGGGTGTCTGGTCAGCCATTCTACCAAAGTGTAATATGCTAATGATATTCTAAGGCTGCTCAACCACTTACCATGATGTGCACTGGCCACCAGGGGGCAGACAGTTGACCGGTTGATGAGTTGCTATGATGTGCACTGGCCACCAGGGGGCAGTTGACCAGTCGAACAGTCGCTATGACATGCACTGACCACCAGGGGGCAGACACGCCAACCGGTAGGTTAGCTTGCTGCTGGGGTTTGACTGAGCCAGATGGGCCGGACATGCCCTGGAGCCCCCCTTGGTCCTTCCCAGCTGGCCAACCTCCTGTGTCCCTCCCTGTCCCAATCATGCACTAGTGGGGTCCCTCGGCCTGGCCTGTGCCCTCTCACAAACTGGACTGAGGGATCCTACCCCTGAGTGCAAGAATTTCATGCACTGGGCCTCTAGTAATAACAATAAAAGAATGTGTCACTCTAAGAAAAAGCCAAAGCAAAAAAGCCACACAATTTCAGAGATATGAAAGTGACATATGATAAAATCCTAGTCCCATTTCTACTTTACAAAACAGAAAACATATATTTTTTAAATTGCTGTTAGAGAGAGGAAGGAGAGAGAGAGAGAGTGAGAGAGAGAGAGGTTGGTAACCTCCTCCACTCTCACAACCAAGGTTTGGAAGCTGAAACCTGGGTATGTGCTCCTACCAGGAATCGATCCCTCTGCCTTTTGGTGTGTGGGACGGACAACACTTAACAACTGAGCCACTTGGCCAGGGTGAAACTGTATCTTAATAAAACATCCCTTTGCTTTGACTTGGGGGTAATTGTATTGCTTCATAATTGAGGACAATGCTGAATAGTATAAAACACTACTCAGTGTCCCTCTTAATCATGAAGCACTAGCAGCATTCTTACAAATGTCAGGAAAAGAGGGCGGCACCATCGCTGATTATTTACATCGCTCCAGATGCACTAGTCATTTCAATTAGAACAAAACATGAGGAACAGAGGAGACAGGAGGCAACAAGGTTATGATCATTACTTGCAGACGATCAGGATGCATTCCTGGAAGTTCCTCGCCTACCCTAAGACATTGAACACTGTGAGAAAACATAGAATAAGTCAATAATGTTACTGGTCACAAGATTAACTAGGTTCCCAAGATCAAAAACAGCCAATGAAAATGTGCATACACACTTACCAAGTTAGTGAGTTACTGCCTCTTTAGGCAGGGAGTTCTCTCAGAGGGAGGGGGTGTTTGTTTTGTCCTAAACTCATTATTGCTTATGATCCTCTTCAAGGCCCCTCTCTTGTTTACTTAGTTATTAATTTATTGCCTTTTTCCTCAGTAGCCACTTATTACTCCCTTAACACCCTAGCAAATAACTTAGTCTGTGTAATGTGTTCTTGCAAAACACTTCACTACATGAAAGCTTGCACATTATTTCTTGATGCTCATATATACATTTTTACCCACCCACTCTCCCCGTGAAACAGTGAATTCATTTGTCAATTAAAAAGTTTCTTTCGAAATATTTCCTCTTAAAAGTGTTGATTTCAGGCTCACAGATACGGGCTTGTGTAGCTCTTCTTGCCTCCCTTTTTTATCCCATTATGACTGAAGGATGCCTGCCCTAAACAGTGTGAGGAGGCCAAACACGTGACACTCAACATGGGAAGATGAGAGTGAGACACAGCAGTGTATTAGTCACATGTGACGTGTGAGTACATGTGACTAATGAGGGGGAAGGAGGACGCTGCATGCTATCCTTGGCCATACAGGGTTGCATGTGAGAGGAAAGTGAACCCCAGTGGGGGATGTGGGAGGCAAGCTTTGTAGTAAGGAGGGCGTGAAGTGCTTTGAGGGTTACGTGGGAGGCTGGGATTGGCTTATTTGAAGAATTCTGTGGGCTGCCAGGGAAGTTAAGTCCACTAAGTTGATGAGTGCAGCAGTCCAGCTGGTAGGGGAACTAGCTGGATGGGGAGCCTTACCCACTGGGTGGGAAATACACCTGGCCAGAGCAGGGGACCCCATAGTCGGCATTCAGGGCCTTGGACAGGTGTCGAGGCAGCACCTGAAACTTTAGGCTTTACAATACAGCTTGCAATTCTGATTATATTTCTTGTGTCAGGGCCTCCCAGAGGTACCATAAGTTATTCTTTTTGTTTTCTCCCTAATCAGCATGAGCAACATCCTATTAGTACCAACTAACAGACGCTGCATGCATTCCAGGGCAGCTTGGATCTGCTCTGGCATTTCCGTTAGCAATCACAGAAAACACTCATCGGTGCTGATTTCCTTGTGAGATCTCACACAAACCGTGCTATATTCAAAAGGAGTGGTTCATAAAAGGGCATGATTTCTTATGGCTCAATTAGAATGGGCCTAGAAAGGTTAAGTGGTTTATGGACTTTCTTACTCGCCTTGAAAACAAGTCACATTCTAGAGAAGAAGTTAGCAGATAAAGCAGCAGATAAAACAGGGCTGAAGGCAGTGTATGACAGTGGGAAGCTTACAGTTTCTTCTGAGGAAGAAATCCAGGCCTACTTTTGAAAACAATGACTGAAATGCAGAGAGAATCGCCTCATTCAGGAGATTTAATGGAGAAGAAAAATCGGTGCCCCCTGTGAGGAGCAGATAAAGGGCCTCCAGACTGCTCTTCTGAGGTGAAACAGACCATGCCAGCCGACAAGAGGGTGACCCGGAGAAGAGGTGGGTTGGGTCTGAACAGCACCCTTGTGTGTAGCACACAGGAAGGGAGAGCAGGGGGAAAGGGGGGCCGGATCACACTGGAGTCACGGGGGGTCACCGAGAGAAGAGGGTCGCAGGAGGGGCATGTCTGGCAGCCAGCCTTCCTCCTGTACTTTCTGGGTACCGAGAGGGTGTTACTGTAGCCATGACATTCAGTGCTTTGTAACCTGTGTTTCCTCATTAGTGTTATCCTCTGTTAACGTAAACGCATTCAAACCTGTAAAGAATTTTTGTGAGTTTATTTGAGTCAAACTGTTAACAATTGCCAGGAAGCAGAATCTCCATATATTGAGATAATGCTCAGAGAATGGCAGTTCTTCACCTTGTTTTATACATTACAATCAAAGGAGGAGACCTAAGTGGGTTACATGAAATCCATTGGTGATAGATTAGGGAGGCGGGAGAAAGCAAAGCAGGGAAACCTCTGGGATTGGATAAAAAGTAAAATGATAGACACACACTTCTTTTAGTAGGTGGGTACAGGATAGTTAACAGTCTACAATGAACAGGATAACAATAACAATGAAGGAATTTATGGTCTCTGTCCTGGCGCCCAGCCCATTTGGTTTTGCCAAAAAAGCAAGTTACAAGTAACTCTGACATTTCACAGGCAAGTTGTCTTAGATGCAAAAGGCCAGTAGGCTCAGCTAAGGTAAAGATTGACTTTTGTCAGGGAAGATACTGGCCTAGGACATGGCTACCCACTTAAGTTGCTTTTAGTTAAAGTGTTAATCTCAGACCATCTGTTGTGGTTACTTTCGGTCTTTGAGTTTGCAAAACTGCCAGGCAGGCCTTCCCTGAGCTAGTCAGGTTAGTGTGTGGCCTTTTTTCATCCACATCTCTTTAGCAAGTGATCCAAGATGGGAAGTTCTGACCCCTCAGGAATGCAGAAGAATGAGCTGAAGACCCCCAAACACCTCTCCTCTGCCTTTTGCAGTGTGGACTGGCACTACACACAGGCTTTGAGCAGTTCCATGAATGTCAATAGAGCGCTACTTCACAGCTTTGTACCTGCACTATTTATACTCATTTATAGATGTCTACTTAGTATCACATTTGTATGTACAGCATCTCCTAGATTTCTAGTGTTTACTAGTAAAGGTGCTTTCTACATGATGAGGCATTCTACATGTTATTCTCAACACATTTCCTTAAATCAGAACAGAAGGAGAAAGAAAGAAAATGAATAACTGAGTATGCCTCACCTTATACTAGACTAGTAGCCTGGTGCATGACATTCATGCACATTAAAAGGGAATTAATTAGAGGAAATATTAATATTGCTATTTACCCTTTCTCTACAATAGAAGTGTCAGAGATGAAAGAAAATTAGTAAAATGTATATGAAAATCTTCTTCCTGTCAGAGTCTGGGGCATGCTGTGGGACCGAGAGTCTAGTCCCCGCCCACATGCATGCACCTTGAAATTGTGCAGACCAAGACCTGGCCAGCCCCACCCCCATTGGGCGAGATCCAAACCAGCTGGCCCCACCCCCATCAAGCCCCACTAGGCAGGGGGTGCAGCCTCAGGTCCCCCATCAAGACCCACTGGATAGGGGCACAGCCTCAAGGCCCCCTTCAAGCCCCGCTGGGCAGGGGGCATAGACTCAGGTCCCCTGCCCCAGCCCGGTGCCACACAGCCTTAGGTCCCTGCTGATTATTCGTTACGGCTCATTATGGGAACCCTGCCTCCACTGTGGGTGCAGCCTTCTTGTGATGGTGTGATGAAATGAGGGTCAATTTGCATATTACCTCTTTATTATATAGGATGTGGTAGTAGATAGTCATAAATCCTGAGTTCAAACACCATTGTCAAGCTTCTTACCATTTCTGAAACTAAGTTTTCACATTGGTGAACGACATCATAAGACTGAAGTTAGCATTTGATAAAGAGACAGTATTTGAGCATCTAACTCAGTGCCCCCGCGGGCCGGATCCGGCCCATTTGAAATGAATAAAACTAAAAAAAAAAGACTGTACCCTTTTATGTAATGATGTTTACTTTGAATTGATATTAGTTCACACAAACACTCCATCCATGCTTTTGTTCCGGGCCTCCGGTCCAGTTTAAGAACCCATTGTGGCCCTCGAGTCAAAAAGTTTGCCCACCCCTGGGCTAGGCCCTTGTAGCCCTGGCTTCATCTGGAAGGTCGTCTGGAAGGTTGTTCGACTGTCTGGTCTAATTAACATGTTAAGCTTTTATTATTATAGATATGTAAAACTCAGTTAAAGGAAAAGTCTAACACAGATCTTACTGCTGACCAGTTAGTATCTTACTTAAAAGGTACCTCTAATATTTAGGAGAACATTAAAAAGCGTATATTTTTCTAGCATCATTCTGGGTCATGGAAGGGTAATTTCCCTCAGAACTACACAACCTGGCTCCACCCAGGCTCTGTCATTGACTTGCTCTGGTGACCATCATGAGTCACACATACTCTCTGTCCTTCCTTTCCTCACCTGCAAAGTGAGGGGGCTGGCTTAGTTGGAGCCTTTACACAGAGAATTATGGCTCCCAAAGGTGTTCCTGTTCTAATCCACAGCACATGTAAATTTATTACCTCACGGGCAAAGGGACTTTTCAAATGTGATTAAGTTACAGATTTTTTATGGAAAGCTGTTTCTGAATTATGTGGATGGGCTCAAAGCTCTACAAAAGAAGGAGGCAGGTTAATCAGAGTCAAAGAAGGAAGTGTGAGGATGGGAGCCGAGGTCAGAATGCTGTGATAAAAGGGCCTGAGCTGAGGGATTGAGTGGCCCCTAGAAGTTGAGAAGAGCAATTATAAGTGTGTTTATTTACCTGCCAATGGACATTTGGGCTGCTTCCAGGTTTTGGCTCTTACAAATACAGGTGCAATTCCCCTACGTTCATAGCCGTGCTATTTACAATAGCTAAGCTCTGGAAACAGCCCAAGTGCCCATCAGTAGATGAGCAGATAAAAAGCTGTGGTACATTTATACCATGGAATACTATGCAGCTGTAAAAAAAGAAAAGGAAGGATCTCTTACCCTTTGTAACATCATGGAGGGACCTGGAGCATATTATGCTAAGTAAAATAAGCCAGTCAGAGACAGATAAGTATCACATGATCTCACTTAAATGTGGACTCCAATGAACAAAATAAACTGATGAACAAAATAGATCCAGAGATATGGGACCTGAGAGGGAAGAGTGTGGGAAAAGATTAACCAAATAATTTATATGTCTATATGCATAACCTATGGTCACAGATAATAGTGCAGTGAAGGCCTGGGGGGCGGGCAGGAAAGGGGGAAGGTGGTCAATGGGAGAAAGAAGGCGACATCTGTAATACTTTCAACAGTAATGTTAAATTTAAACAAACAAACGAACAAAAAAACCTCCAAAAACAAATATAAGTGAAATGAACTTTTGTGTACAAGTATTTTTATGGACATATGCTTTTGTTTCTCTTGGGCAGAGATCTAAGAGTTGAATGTCTGGGTCATCTGACAGGTGTATGTATAACTTTTAAGAAACTGCCAAACTGTTTTTACAAAAAGGTTCTACCATTTACATTCCCACAAGAGGTGTATGAGTCCTCATCGCCAGCACTTGTTATGGTCAGACTTTTTCCAAGAGGTGTATGAGTCCTCCATCTGGTACACTCATCGCCAGCACTTGTTATGGTCAGACTTTTTAATTTATATTTTCTGGTAGATGTATAGAAATTTTTGCTCTTCTTTAAATTTGCAATTGCATTTCTCTGGTGACGAATGACATTGAACATAATTTTATGTGCTACTTTGCCATCCATATATATTCTTTAGTGAAGTGTCTATTCAAAATTTATGGTTTTATTGTTTATTTTATTATTTAGGAGTTTGGAGGACTCTGTATATTCTGCATGTAAACTCTTTATGATGTATCAGATTTGCTAATATTTCTCCTAGTCATTGTTTTGTCTATTCATACTGTTAAGAGCATATTGTGATTTGAATTATTTAAAAATTTGAGATCTGTTTTATTCCACAGAAACAAAAAACTTTATATTTTCCCTTGTAGTTTAACTCTTTTAGTACTCTTTATTCTTTCTTGTGGATCCAGAATTCCATTTATTATAATCATCTTTCTGCCTAAAGTGCTTTTCTCACCTAAATTCCTATAACCTGATTTCTTATTGATAAAAAACTAACAACTTTTTCTTCTCTTTTTTTTTTTTTTTTTACAGCAACATCTAATCCTGCTTCAGTCTCCCAAAATTACTGGTCTAAGTTTTACTTATCATAAACTAGCATTTCCCAGATATCTATATTTCACAGGAAAAAAACAACATTAATTGCAAATTATATGTTCTAAATAAGAACTAGAGACTTATATACTGCCATTATGTCTATCCCCATAATTTTTTAAATGAAAAAATATTATCTCAGAATAAGAAGACATTTTTGTAGTTAAAATATTTGCAACTTTTAGAACATTCACATTTCTTCTTCTTCTTTCTTCCTAAGAAATGGTGGAAGTCTTGCCCAGGTTCAAAACTCCTCTGGGAATTGTGTTGGAAAACCATCACCACCACTGCCCAGGAAAGGATGTGAAACTTAAACCTCCAGGACTCATGGCTCCATGTAGGAACCCTAGTGCGGTTTCAGAGTGATGCGTTATCGCGCCTCGTTTTCAGAGTGTAGAGAGTGATATGTGGGCTTAGGTTCTTTGTTCCATTTGTAAAAGAAGACAGTAATTTTCCCAGACTGGTGAAAACTGGTCTCTGGAAATTTATAATTGATATAGATAAGTAAGGCATTAACCAATATCTTACTAATGTTTCACACACTCCGTAGGTATGAAAGAATACTTGCAGCATACAGTAAAAACTCTCCTAACTTCTGATTCCCAAGTTCCGTCAACTCTCTCACAATTGGTCTGAACTTGATTATTTGCAAAACAAATAAACATGTGCACAATTGTTTTGATGCCCTGAACCAAATATATAAAATAGTGGCACCTTAATAAACAAGTTTTTCAGTGAAACAAAAGTGTTTCAGTCCTGATTTTATTAGCCATAACTGGTTACATTTTTCTCACTATCCAGGCTTTCTGCATCTTTCTCATGAGAAATCATTCACTAAAACCAAGGCCTCATCAAGTGATTGGCTTTTAAATATTACTATTCCTTTGGCTACACGGAACCCTTTCACATTCCTGGAATGAGAATGGCTACTTAATTCCAAGCTTTAGTTTTCTGGAGCTGAATGAATTACAGTGACTTAAAGACCAGGTAGTTTTTCTACGTACTTACTTCAGAAAAAAGTATGTACTTTTATGACGACGTAAAGAAGGATAAAATTAAACCAATGACTCTTTTTTTTTTAACTTGAGTATTCATTTGTCTGCCGTATACAGTGGAGGGAGGAAAATAATTTTCCCTGCTAAAGCATAAAGCAAATTAGACATAATGGTACATCCAAGGCAAACCATAAGCATGCTCTTGGAAATTAATGCCTCTGCAGGAGATGAAGCCATTAAGAGGAAAACCTGTCACAAAGTTTTACCCTAGTCCAGTTTCCATGCTCCAGGGACAGCCACTCTCTGTTGACCGCTTTCTGGGAAGCTGGCACCAATAATTAAATAAATTGTACTGTTTAAAACTTACAGTCGTCTACCATGGCAGGAAGCCAACTCTTGCCTTTCACTTAAAAAAATGTAATTACTGTTCTATTTTCTAACTGCAAAATTTTTTTAAACAAAATGGTTTTATTCCAAATTCATTTTTTCTCAGTGGCATCTGTGGCCTCCTTTGTGAAAGCTAACGGATGTCCACGAAGATGTGGCATAAAGCATTGTGCTTGCAGCCAACTTGGTTTTTGTTTACTGTTTGTTTTTTAGCATGGGCAAAGTACATTAGGCTTCGAGTATCCCTGTAATGTGATTATTAGATTTGCACCTAAGCAGTCTCAGGTGATTGTTAGAGAGATTCCAATGTTGATTTGCTAGAATTTCAGATACTGCTCTAAACCCAAGTCAGGCCAACTCCATGCTGACTGCATGACCAGTGCCTCTTACAGCAGAGCCTCATTCTGACATTACGTATATTACCTCCAGGTTTTAAATGGAGCTGAAATGTATTCTTTATATGTGATGGGAGACACAAATCTAATTTCATTTATTCTCCAAATGCATAGAAATTACTCCAGAAATTCCATTGTGTCTCTATTAATATAATGTGTATATACACTGAGTGGCCAGATTATTATGACCGGCCAGATTATTATGACCACCCCATCAGTACTTCATTGACACTTCCAAAAATACTGAATATTGAAAACTTCATAAGCAAATACTCTCAAGGTTTTATTATTATTATTTGCATAACTGATTCACTTCATTGTACTAATGGGGTAGTCATAATAATCTGGCCGGTCATAATAATCTGGCCACTCAGTGTATATAACAGGCTTTGGGGAACATGCATAAATAAAACCAAAAGCAAGGGTAAGAAAGGATGACATTGACAAAGTGGCCGTGCCAAATTGCATTCATTATGACAAAAATCACTATAAAAATGAAAAAAGACTATTTGGATAAAATATTTGGATAAAAATTGTTTTTTTACTAAAGACAAAAGTTAATATCCAGAGTTCATAGAGAGCTCCTAAAATAGGCAAAAAATTAAAAAACAGAAAAGTAGACGTTTAACAAGTTATTCTCTGAAGAGGAAATGTAAATGGGCATTAAACATATGAAGGGAAGCTTAACCTTGCTTGTGTTCTGAAAACTGAATTAAAATAACTCTGATATGCCTACTTTCATATATCAGATCATCAGGAAAGGAAAAAGAATGATAACTGAGCAATAAGCATTCTTATAAACTTTCCCTGTGGGAATATACTTTAGACTATCCATGTGGGCAGTAAAACTCCATTAAAATTTAGATTATGTATAGTCAAGTATTTCACTTTTGCATATATCTCCTGAGACTCACATGTACTTGATGCTTATGCAAGGGGTTTACTGCAGCATTTTTATACAGCAAAATATTAGAAACCTGCTATATAAGGAGCAGTATGTTAAACTGTAGGACATGTACACTATGAAATTCTATGCAATAATTACAGAAGAGACATAAAAAGGTAGAAAAGATTCCTATAGTATAAATCCTTTATGTAAATAGAGAATACACAAAAATTATATATATATATATCTCCCCATAAAGCCTTTGTAAACAAATAAATAGGAAAGATCAGGAAGAATAAAAATCAGGCAATAGAGGTCACATCTGGTAAGAACACTAACAGGCACTTGGACTTTATTTGTATTATTAGATTCTTTTGACTATGTAAAAGCACGCTGTTTTCACAAATACAATCGGACAGTTCTAGATGTGGTATCTGTATTAAAGCAGCTTGACACTGCTCTAATTATAAATTTGGGTACGTATTTTGCTGTTGCTCAATCCTAACATAATATACTCTCTTTAGAGACAAGATAGTCTCTTCATGTCCTTGCCTTCGGAATAGGTCACCTCTCCTACATTTAGTTAAAATAAATTAAAGCGTGTCATTAATCATGTTGACGTCTCACAGGTTGTCCAGTTGCATGAAAGGCATTGTGCTAAACGGACCTTGTGAAGCGCACATTCTAGATTCCCCACGGTGGTGGTGAGTGTACATGAAAGGCAAGGGCCTTGAAATGTCTAGGGTCTAGTGGTGCTATGTCAAGATATCGTTCCTGATGGGAGAAACAATTTTTCGTACCTGGTACTGCATAGAACAAAAATAGAGGAATAGTCCTTGGTAGGCTTCTTTGGATTATTGAGGAAACACAGTGTTTGCTGTGTTGCTTCTATTATTTACAGTTTTGAGTGGGGCCTGGACTAGGAAAGGCCCAGGTTGGTACAAGCTGCTCTATTACTTGGATCTCATGACTCAATAGATCTATTGTTATTGAAAGTGTGTGACTTGGAGAGATATGCTGTTTAGAGTGAGTCTTTGGCAAGTCTTAAACCTCCCTAGAGTTTGCAGTGGAGACATGGGTATTATTGGATGAAAGGAATCATAATATTAGATTGCACAGTAGGATTTCAATTTAAAATGGAACTGATGTATATGAGGTTGGGCTTTAGCATGTCCAGAAAGCATAAGTACATTTATAAACAAGTGGCTCAGATTCCCATGGTAACTATTCAGACAGCTTGGCTTCAAATTTTGGCTTCATGGGAACTTTTCCTAGGAACAGATTGACTTATCGTTGCCATCTATTCCACATAACATTGCTTCTAACCAGGAGGTCACAACACAGGGTAAAATGATAATGCTTCATATCCACAGAAATCACTAATTTCCCAGAATGCTTCATTACCAATTTTTCAACATTTCAAGTTGGCTTGAAATATGTGCTTGGAATGTCTGTGGTCCTATGAAAACCAATGAACGTATGTTACAACTTTCCCATAGCCAGAGTGCCGTGTTCTGGAACTAAAAAGTATATGTGGAGGTGGCCCTACCATTTATTTTACCAATGCTTTTCATTCTCTTGATTGCAGTGTGTTCAGAGGAATAGTGAAATGTGTCCAGGGTATATGGAAAATAGGGCCATGGCTCTAGGAAATTGGAAGCTGACACTGCCTCCTGTCCATTTTAATCTCTTCCTGATAATGGGCAGAAAAAGGCCAATTCCATTGTCTGGAATGATTGATCCTGATCACTATGGAACAAGGGATTGCTGGTAAATTTGGGGTCCAGGAGTCCAAAGTCTAGTGTTTTCTTATGCATAGTTGGCTGATGGACCCAGATTCTACGGTAGAGGAATACAATTTTGGATTATATTACCAAGTTCAAGAGCCCATTCAACCAAGGTTATGGCAGAGACTAAGAGGAACATGGAAGGGGTGGTGGGAGAAGGTAGCTATGATTATCAATTTGGGCCTGGGAACAAGATGTAGAAGAAGCAGGAGCAGTTACACTTCATGATGTTCATTTTTCATCGTGTCCCCCTAAACCATCTTGTTTGAAGAGCACAGGTGGTGGGTCATATTTGAGATTTTAGGTGTGAGCATGATGGTATTGAGTTTGTAGTTCTCAGGACTCTGTGCAGGCACATGCTTTACCTGATCAGAAGAATAGAAAGAATGTTGATAGAAAAAAAGTAGTGAGTTATTCTGGATAGCTGCTGTTTGTTCATGATCTCCACCCTTCTCTGCTCTTCTCTGTACTGTGAAGAGGCTGGTTTCTGTGAATGGCATCTTGTCCTCTGGCTTCCTGAGTAGGTTTAGCCAATGAGAGTCATCAATTGGAAACTGGAGGAAGAGAGGAGTCAGACTGTGATATTTATCAGCCCAGCTTCCTCCTCCCTGGTTGCCGCCAGCCGGATGTTGCCCCTGGACTTTAACTCTAGTCAAGCGAACACCTCCCCACACTCTCTCTTGGGCTCCCAGTAAACACTGTCCCCCACCTCTTTAAGGGAGGAACAGTATAGCAATAGTTTTTCAAAGGTTTCGAGAAGGAATGCTATATCGTTTTAATGTGATGTTCCCAAATTGTAGCTACTTTTGAAACCAAGGAATTCTTCTTATGTGGATGTTTCATGTTCAAGAAAGTAGGAAAAGCCTTTTGCCCTTCACTACCAGCCTTTCACACTTGTTTTCCTGGGAAAGGCAGGATTTCTTGAATAAAATATTAAACCATATTGCACATTTTATTATAAAAACACTTAAGTTTATGCTTAAAGTCAAATAAAATATGACTCCATTCTATGTCTCTCATAACCAAACCCATACAGAGCCTTGTAAATGTCTGGGGCATGGAAGTCACTGGGCAGCTGCCTTGAGGTCCACCAAAGGTAGATGGAGCTTTGGGAACCTGCCCGAATTTCTCCTATATTCTCCCATGGCAGGGTTTATCTCTTGATTGTGGGATAAGAACCTTCAGTCTTTTACCACTAAAAATGATATGAAATGTGGTTTTCATTGGCGTCTTTAATTAGGTCAAGATAATATATTTCTATTCCAAATTTGTTGAGAATTTTTGCCTGAACTGGAAGTTGGATTTTGGATTTTTTCAAGTGTTTTTTTTCTTCATTTACTGAGATGATCATGTATATATTTGTACTTTATTAAAGTGGTGAATAAAATATATTATTTTTAATGATAAGCCATCCTTTTATATCTTAAACAAATCCTACTAAGTTATGAAGTCTGATTATTTTTATCGGTTGCTGTATTCAAATTACTAAAAGTCTGTTAAAGATTTATTTTTGCATCTGGGATCATTGTCTAAAACAGGGGTGGGCAAACTTTTTGACTCGAGGGCCACAATGGGTTCTTAAACTGGACCGGAGGGCCGGAACAAAAGCATGGATGGAGTGTTTGTGTGAACTAATATCAATTCAAAGTAAACATCATTACATAAAAGGGTACGGTCTTGTTATTTGTAATGTTTTGTCTCCTTTGGCATCAGGACAATTTTCTGGAAGAGTTTGTATAGAATTGGTAGTTTTTCTTCTTAAATACAGTTCAGAATTTATCAGAGAAGCCATCTGGGCCTGGAGTTTCTTTTGTTATACTTAAACCACAAATTCAATTTCTTTAAGATGTAGGGGTATTCAAGTTATCTGGTTCTTCTTGAGTGAACTTTGTTAATTTGTGTTCTTTGAGAATTTTATCAATTTCATCTAAATTGTAAGGATTATGTCATAAATTTTATTAATTATTTTTATTTATTAACCTTTTGGTATCTGTAAATACATAGTTAGCTAATGCCACCCTCTAATAGTTGATAAAGATAATCTCTGTTTTCCCTTTGAACTCCTGATCAGTCTAGCTAGAGGCTGTTTTTTCTTTGTTGTTTTTTTTTTGTTTCTTTTTCTTTTTTTGTTTTCTGTTTCACTAATCTAAAATTGCTAACATTTGGTTATACTGGTTTTTTTCTATTTTATTTCTATTTTTTTTATTTCATTGAATCCTGCTACCACCTTTTAGTTCAGGCCTATAGTTCATGATTAATTCTTACAACTCTAAAATATCTGGGAAAGTCTTTTTATTGTGATAAGAACACTTGACATGAGATCTACCCTCTTCACCACGTTTTAAGTGCACAGTACAGTATTGTTACCTAGAGGCACGGTGTTTTATAGTGATCTCTAGAACTCATACTTGTTGAGAAACAAGACCCACTTCCCCTCCCAGCAGCTCCTACCAACTACCAAGAGTTTGACTGTCATCCAGATCTTATGTAAATAGAATCATGCAGTTTTTGTCTTTCTGTGACTGGCTTATTTTACTTACTATAATGTCTTCAGTGTTTATCCCTGTTGTAAATATGGCAAGGCTTCCTTCATTTTAAGGCTGAATAGTATTCCATTATATGTATATCACATTATTATTATCTATTCATCCATTGACAGACATTTAGTCTGTTTCCACATACTGCCTATTGTGAATACCAGTATACCTCGAGATGTTGCAGTCTCGGTCAAACTAGGGTAATAAAGCAAATATCACAATAAAGTTAGTCATAATCTTTTTGCTGGTGGAGGGTCTTCCCTTCCATTTTAAAAAAACAACATAGCCCAGCTTGTGTGGGTCAGTGGTTGAGTGTCAACCCATGAACCAGGAAGTCACAGTTTCATTCCCAGCCAATCAATGATTCTCTCTCATCATTGATATTTCTATCTCTCCTTCTTCCTTCCTCTTTCTAAAATAAATAAAAACTTAAAAAACCACACATACAAAATCCAACATCTATGAAGTGCAATAAAGCAAAGCATGATAAAATGAGGCATGCCTGTAATGTTGTGATGACCATGTGAGTAAAACATCTCTGTAATATCCTGATTTCAATTCTTTTGTATGTATACCCAGAAATAGGGTTGCTGGATCATATGTTCTATTTTTTAATTTTTGAGGAATCTCCATGCTCTTTTTCATAGGACCTGTATGATTTTAGATTCCCACCAACATTGTACCAGGTCTTAATTTTTCTACCTTCTCTCCTTCTCTTCAACTCTTGTTTTTTGATAATAGCTACCTTCTCAGAGGTGAGGTGATATCTCATTGTGATTAGTGATGTTCAGCATTTTCTCATATACCTGTTGGCCATTTGTGTGTCTTCTTTGGAGAAATGTCTATTTAGGTTCTTTGTCCATTTCTTCAATTCAGTAATTTTAATTTTTTTTTGTTATTTTGCTTTTAAGATAAAAGAATATACAGGATAGGTTTAAAGTTGTTTGTAGAGAAAATAATAAAATAATAAATAATAATACAGGGATAAATTCTGTGTTTCACATACCCTCAACTATAAATCTACTTTTGCCCTACACTATACTTGTATATTTTGGAATTGACCCTCTATTGAATATAAGATTTTCAAATTCTCCCCTCCCCCATTCCATAGTATGTCTTTTCACTCTGTACCTTCTTTCCTTTGCTGTGCAGAAGTTTCTTAGTTTGCTATCGGTACCACTTGACAATTTTTTATTTTGTTGATGGTGCTTTTGGGATTATATCTATGAAATCACTGCCCTAGACAAATGTCATGAAGATTTTCCCCTATTTTTTAATATGTTTTTTAATTAATTTCAAAGAGATGAAGGAAGAGGGAGTAAGGAATAGAAATATCAATGATGAGAGATAATCATTGATTGGCTGCCTCCTACAGGCACCCTACTGGGGATCAAGCTTGAAACCAAGGCATATGCCCTGACCTGGAGTTGAACCGTAATCTCCTAGTTCATAGGTTGACTCTCAACCACTGAGCCACACTGGCTGGGTTTTCCCCTATGTTTAAAACTAAAGGTTTTATAGTTTCAAGTCTTATGTTTAAGTCTTTAATCCATTTTTAGTTTAATTTTTGTGTATGATATAAAATAAAGGTTCAATTTAATTTTTTGCTTTGTGTGCCTAGTTTTCCTAGCACCATTTGTTGTAAAGAATAGTCTTTCCCCATTGTATATTCTTGGCACCTCTACTGAAAATTATTTGACTGTGTTTGCATAAGTTACAGTATTTTTGGAATCTTCACTCTGTTCCATTGGTCTATATGTCTGTCTTCGTGCCAGTACCCTGCTGTTTTACTCACTGTAAATTAACTGTCATTCTTATCTTTGTTTTTCTGTATATAATGTGGCCTTTCTCTCTGACTACAGCTTCAGATTTTCACTTTATTATAGGTCTAAAAAAATTTATGATGTGCCTTGGTGTAGTTTTATTATATTTCTTTTCCTTTTTTAAAAAAAAATCTTATATTTTTAGGTTTATAGTTTTCATACAATGTGGAAAAATTTGACCATTATTTCTTTAAGTTTTTATTTTTATTTTTTAAATTTATCCCTCTTCTTGCCTCCAAGGACTACAATTATACACGTATTAGAGTGCTTGAAGCTTTTCCATAATATAACGCTGTTATTTTTTATTTATTTATTTATTTTTTTAGTATTTATTCTGATGCTCTACCAACTGAGCTATCTGGGCTCTCGAATTTTTTTTTTTTTAGTATTTATAAATCCTCATTTTATGCTTATTATTTTCTGAGACTCTAGGGTCTTAAGTTATGAATAATAAGAGAATCTATTCTCTCTGGACCATAAAATCTGTTCAATCCCAAAGAAATTGTAACAATTTATTTTTATCCCCATGGACATACTGAAAATAAAGGCAAAATCATTACATTCTATCGAGTGCCTGTGCTCTACTTTTGTTCATGCTCCACAGCCCACTCAGCTACTTCTGACAGCCAATCCTTCTTGTTATAACTTGATATTTTCTCCCCATGAAATTGTCAATTTAAAAATATTGTCTTGGTCTTTAACAAGTAGCCACTGTGAAATGTAAATCTTAAAGTCTTTCTGTTGAGTAAGAAAATATATCTAAAAATTGATTTAGTTTTTGCTTCCAGTGAAAAAATTTTTCCAACCATCTAAATACTTTTATTTGTTCTACCTTTGACCCTCATCCCAATTTATTAGCTCTGTTTATTCACGGGTGGGGGAGGATCTCTCTCAGCAAGATTTTCTTCTGGAAGTCTTCAAATGATATTATTATTAATTTGATATGCCAATCAAACAGCGTCTCTTTATATAAGCCAATTTTCTCACATCAATAAATGTGTTGTTTTTAAAGTTTCTAGTTCAGGCTAGATAAGAATACCATAACTGTGTGGCTAATACAGCTAACATCTGTATCTCACATTTCTAGAGGCTAGGATGTCCGAGATCAAGGTGCTGGAACATTCAATGCCTGGTGAAGGCCCTCTTTTGGTTTGCAGATGGTCCCCTTCTTGCTATATCCTTACATGGTAAATAACAAGATGATCTCTCCCTTATCTCTTCTTATACAGCCACTAATCCCTTCATTAGGGCTCTATATCACAACCTAATTACTGGCCCAAAGCCCCATCTCCATGTACCACCACAATGGGGATTAGGGCTTCAGCATATGTATTGGGAAGGGCACACACATGCTCAGTCCTTAGGATAAGACATTTGTTTTCATATGGAGAAAACCACCTGCTCCCCATGCTTTCTTTTATCGCCAGGAGTTGTTTTCACTGAGCTGGAGACCTTGAAAGAACAAGATGGCCATTATGTGTCTGACGGTTCATACTGCTGAGTGGCCGAGTAACTCTATGACTTTCCACAGTGCACCTTGATCCTCAACCATTTTAGATTAGGTGGGATTTAAAATATGTAGAAAGCCGAAGCCGGTTTGGCTCAGTGGATGGAGCGTCGGCCTGCGGACTGAGGGGTCCCAGGTTCGATTCCGGTCAGGGGCATGTGCCTGGGTTGCGGGCACTTCCCCAGTGGGGGATGTGCAGGAGGCAGCTGATCGATGTTTCTAGCTCTCTATCTCTCTCCCTTCCTCTCTGTAAAAAATCAATAAAATATATTTAAAAAAATAAAATAAATAAAACATGTAGAAGGACTGTTTTAGAAAATTTCCCATTTAGAAAATACAGTTTTGAAAACGTAGAACTGTAAATTGATTAAATTAACAAGCTTGCTAAACTGTAGAGTTCATTCATATTTGGTAAAATATGACAGTAGCTGTAAGAGTCCAAATCTTTTTTCCTGTGGAATATGCATTGTGATTGTAATAAAAATATCAACAAATTAAAGTCATGTGCCTGGGTTCTAGTTCCAGGAGTGAGTCTAACTAGCAGTGTGATCTTAGGGAATTATTTCTTTACCTTAGGACTCAGTTCCCTCTTTGGTAAAATATAGGCATTACACTACATTATCTATAAGGCCCGTGTACAGTCTAAATTCCAGATCTGTGGTTTGCTTATTTGATTGAAGAGAAGGGAAGGAATGTAGATCAATTATGAGAATGCAAATGAGATGTGGACTTGTATTTGAATGTACCTCGTGAGATCCAAATGAACAGTCCTAAACCAGTCACCATGTGCTCTTAGCAAGCTGTTTCCTTAATTTTCCTTTTAAAATGCAGGGTACAGCCCTAGCTGGTTTGGCTCAGGAGATAGCACATTGGCCTGCGGACTGAGAAGTCCCAGGTCCAATTCGGTTGGGGGCACACGCCTGGGTTGCTGCCTCGGTCCCCATTGGGGGGCATGCAAGGGGCGGTCAATCAGTGATTCTCTCTGTTTCTGTCTCTCTCTCCCTCTCCCTCTCTGTGATCAATAAAAATATATTTAAAAAATAAAAATAAATAAATAAAATGTAGGGTACGTGATGAATTTGTTAAAAAAATTTTGGGGGGAAGTATTTGTTTTTCAAGGTTGATTCTGGCTGCCTCCATTGCCTTACTAAGTGGTAGATTTGTTTATAAAAAACATTTTTCATAATTCAATTGGTGAGAATTTTATAGACATCTTTAACAATAGATCATGAATTTTTAATTAAAAGGAATGATGGTGATATTACAAATTAATTCCTTGGTAATTTCAGGTGTATAATTCATATGCCACCATCCACTATCCTCTTTTTGAGATGACTGCTCTATTATGTATTTACATATATTTATTTTTTACTGAAAGGATGTAAGACTGCTAGCAGGGAATACATAATATGTGGCAAGATAACACCAATGAGGGGTGAATACGAAAGGAAAAAAATATACCAAGGGAAATCTAGAAAATAAGGCAAATAAATAATTAACTAGCACAGAGATATGAAATAAAATCTCTAAGTAAACAAGCTTTGTCACATCCATGGTTGAAAATGAGATCCCGGCAAATCTTATCGATCCTAATGTCCATCAGATACAAACAATCATTATTCAGGAGAAGCACACCAACTTGTGATTCTTAGATCAAGTGAAAGAGCAGAGTACGGGCAAATCTGGACTTTGGTGCATCTCATTCACTAGCTGTGTGACCTTAGAACGTTAATTCACTGCTCTGTGTCTAATAGTATCACCCATTAAATGAGGACCAAAGTAATATCCACCTCAGAGGGTTGTTTTGAGGATTAAATGAAACAATGCATGCAAATATTTTGCACAGTATCTGAGACTTTAAGGACTTGATGTAGATACAGTTTAGCTACTTTCATTTTTTTTTTTTTCAGAGAAGGTATAAATGGATCCAAGAATCCTTACCTAAAAACACTGTGCAAAGTTAGGAAGATACCAACATTCACACTTCAAGTTTAGTCAAATAAACTTGGTGGACACCTTGTTCACACTTGGTTCTGGGATGCTGTAAGCACTAACTATGAGAGCCTTTCAATCACAGCCCTTTGAAGAGGGAAATCACCTCCGTAATAAGTCCATGCAAAGAACTCTGCTGGAATAAAAAATAACCATCTGATGATCACAAATCTTGATGTACACACTTCTTTTAAAAACCCTTTTTCAATTACAATTCACATTCAATATTATTTTGTATTGGTTTCAGGTGTACAGCATAGTGGTTAGACAATCATATAGTTTACAAAGTGTTCTCCCAGATATTTCCAGTTCCCACCTGAAAAAATGCATTGTTACTAGAGCCCCGAAGCACAAAAATCTTGCAAAAGTAGGCCTTCATTCCCCAGGCTGCTGACACTGGCTTCCCTCTGGCACCCAGGACCCGGTTTACCTCCGGCACCTGGGACCTGGGCTTCCCTCGCAGCCCCCGCTTTATCCAGAAGGTCATCGGAAGGACATCTGGAAGGATGTCTGGTCTACTTAGCATATTACACTTATATTATTGTAGATTACAATATTATTGACCATATTCTCTATACTGTATTTATATCCCAATGACTATTTTGTAATTATTAATTTGTGCTTCTTATTCCCTTACCTTTTTCACCCAATCCCATAACCTTCTTCCCCTTAGTCTGTTCTCTGTGTCTATGAGTCTGTTTTGACAGCAGGGATGGATCTAGAGCAGTGATGGCGAACCTATGACACGCGTGTCAGAGGCAACACGCAAACTCATTTTTTTGGTTGATTTTTCTTTGTTAAATGGCATTTAAATATATAAAATAAATATCAAAAATATAAGGCTTTGTTTTACTATGGTTGCAAATGTCAAAAAATTTCTATATGTGACACAGCACCAGAGTTAAGTTAGGGTTTTTCAAAATGCTGACACGCCGAGCTCAAAAGGTTTGCCATCACTGGTCTAGAGGGTACTATGAATATACTTCTTTCATTGATGATTCAGCACTGTAAATCTATTATAATGTAAATAAAACAACATATAGTGTAACAAAGCTATAAGAGGGTGGGACATTGGTTTTCATATCTCCTACTTTTCTTCCTTCTTCTTTTCTTGTCATAAACCCCTTGCTTCATACAGTCATAAAAGTAAATGCATCACTAGTTAGCAGGGAAGAACATCACAGGTCCTTCTCCAGAAGTGAGTGGTACAGGAACTCAGGTCTTTCTCAGATTCTGTGGTTCTTTGATTCTACTTGACCTCTTCTGGGTCAAGAGAAAGAAAGAAAAGATAATAGGTGTCAAAAATGATATCAGTACACCGGAGATTTTGTTTCACCTCTTCTAGTCACTTGCCTTATAAACTTGGTTGACTCTCCAGACCCCATAGTTTTTTGTTTGTTTTTGTTTTGTAGATCAGGAATGAGCTCTCACTTCTCTTAGGAATGATAAAATGGATTTTAACTCTTCTTATATGTGTGTTATATAATTGGAAAGTGAAGGGGATGTAAATAGTTAGATGCTGTACGCTGCAATATACTATAACTTTGCTATAACTTTGTTTCCATGTGTAATTTCAACTTCTGGCTTCTACTGAATTAGCTACGTGATCATGGACAAAGCACTTAAACTCTCAGAAATCTTTTTTTTTCTTTGGTGTGTGTGTGTGTGAGAGTGTGTGTGTGTGTGTGTGTGTGTGTGTGTACACACATATATTTGTATATGATAATATACTTGTTTAAACTTTTCAGAGTTTTGAGTAATCTGGGCTGAGGTTTAATTGTATAACATATTGTACAATCAGTAATGATAACATATTGTATGGTTCAGTAGAATGTGGAAAATAACAAATTGTTTCCAAGACCTGCATCTGCTTCTGAAGTACTATTTGAAACAATGGATGTGCTCTTAAACATTATACTTACTTTCTACAGTTAGTGACTCAGTCCAATGTGAGAAAAGAGACTGAAATAAAATAAATCAACCTGCAAGTGTTTGATGATATTTACAACTCATGGATGTTAACCCAATCAGGCAACCCTTTTTAGTAAACTGCCATGATTAAATGAACCTATACCAATAAGGCTATCTAAAACATATTGCGAGGAAGCATAGAGAGCCCTAAACAAGATGAACCCAAAGAGGCTCATACCAAGACATAATTAAAATGCAAAAAGGTTAAAGACAAATAAAGAATTTAAAAATCAGCAGGAGAAAAGGAGTTAGTTACCTACAAGGGAGCTCTCATAACACTGTCAGTTGATTTCTCAAAAGAAAATTTGCAGGTCGAAGGGATTGGTAAGAAATACTTAAAGTGATGAAATGCAAGTATCTACAACCAGGATTACTCTATCCAGTAATGCTATCATTTAGAATACAAGGACATAGAAAGAACTTCCTAGACAAGAATAAGCTAAGGAGTTCATCACCACCAAACCAGCATTATATAAAATGCTAAAAGGGTATTCTAGAGGAAAAAAGAAAAGGAAGAGATAAAAATATTAACAATAATATGGCAATAAGTACATATCAATCAACAAATGGAAGCAGAACAGAAACAAACTCATAGATACAGAGAACATTTTGATGGTTGCCTTATGGGAGCGAATTGGGGGTAGATGAAAAGGGTGAAGGTATACAAATTAGTTGTTACAGAATAATCTTGGGGATATAAAGTACAGATAGGGAATACAGTCAGTAATATTCTAATAACTATGTAGGGTGAATACTAGGTTTATTAGTATGATCACTTAGTAAATGATATAATGTCTAATCACTTAGGTGTAGACCTGAATTAATATAATAGTGTCTGTCAACTGCAATTAAAAATGATTTAATAAATAAGATGTATTGCGAGTTTACTATAGTGGCAGGCAGGCACTGTTCTAAGTGCTCATTTGACTCTCATAAAGATCTTATAAGAAGACACTGTAATCATCCATTTAATTTACAAAATTACATTTTTAAAAATCCTCTGTAATATTCACTCTTTTAAAATAAGTTTCTAATATTATCAATTATACCTTTTTTGGACTGGTATTAGCATAATATACATTTTTAATTCTTTAACTTTTAACCTATTTTTATTCCTGTATTTGTAGTTCTTTTTATGTAGGCTGTATATATTTTCACTTTACTTTTTAATCAATCTGACAACTGTTGCTTCTTAATTGTGGTATTTAGGCCATTTGAATGTAATGTGGTTATTGATATGATTTGCTTTATAGCTATCCGATAGCTATTTTTATTTGCCCCATCTCCTCTTATTTTCACCTTTCATATTTTATGCTTTTGTTTTGTTTGTATTAGTTATTTTATGACCTTATCTCCTTTATTGGCTTTAGTTTTAACTCCTTGTTTTACACAGGAGTTGGCAAAAGTAGGTTTACAGTTATTTATATAGAAAAATATATAATACTAGTGCCCCAGTGCATGGATTCATGCACATTGAATTAGAAGGTGGCTGGCAAGGTTCCCTGGGTAAGACAGGCAGACACTCCCTGGAGTCAGCCTCCTATGGTCCCTCCCTGGCTGCCTGCTCCTGGGGTGGTGCCGCAGCTTGAAGGGTGTCTCCAGAGTGAGTGGGGTCCTTCCAGCAGGTGGGGTCCCTCAGCCTGATCTGCGGAGATCAGGCCAAAACTGTCTCTCCAACATCCCCCAAGGGGCCCTGGAGTATGGGAGGGTGGTTCTCGGACGATGCACCCTGGACTGGGGCTCCCTCCTCTCTGATTCTGGGGTATGTCACCCAAGAACCACCACTGCCAAGTCACCACAGCTTGGCAGCTCCTGCATTGAGCATCTGTCCCCTGGTGGTCAGTGTGCGTCATACCTACTGGCCAGTCAGATGGTTGGATGATCGCTTAGCCTTTTATATGTATAGACAAGATTAAATAATACAAGAATAAATGGTGTTTTTGTACTCACAACTGTAAACCTACTTTGTCCACCATATATGTGACTGCTTTAGGTTTATATTTTACATATTTGTTTCTACTTTCAGGTGGCATTATGGTAAAAGAGCCTCGCAGCAGTAAACTTCCATTTCTCTCTGTCCAATCTCTGTGCTATTTTTGCATATATTTTTCTACAGGTTAAAAAGTCACACTACATTGCCCCTGTTTTTGTTTTAAAAGTTAATTGTACATTAAGAAGATTTCTAAATAAATAGTTATTCAATATTTATACATGTAGTTGCCCTTTCTGATGCTCTTTATTCCTTTGTATGGCTTTATCCTTACATCAGTAATCACTTGCCTTCTGCTGGAAGCACTTAACATTTTTATTATGAGCGTCTACTGCTATGGATTCTTTCAGTGTTTGCATTTTTGAAGAAGTATTTCACCTTTCTTTTTGACAGATATTTTTGCTAGTCATAGAATTATAGGTTTAAATTATTTGTCTTCCAGAACATGGAAGTACTTTTGAGGAAACTAACAGGCCAGGAATGAACCATGTTAAAGGATTAGAGGAATCAATTCCTGGCACCCACACAGCAAGAGGAGTAGAGCAGGTTTCAATCAGTAGGTCTGGAAAGCCCAGCATTCACAGGGCATTGAATAAAGTACGCACAAGGGTCTGTGGCATGAATGGGAGATGATTGTCTTAGTCTAAGCACAGCTCTGGTCCTATCTAACAAATCGTGGAAACAAGACCCAAAAGATCAAACTTTACTCAAGTTACTTAACCACATCCCAGAACAAAGTTCAAGAATACTTAATGGGGACACAAAAATATTTAGCATCCAACAGGGTAAATAAAATTCACTATATCAAGTATCCAATCCACAATTATCAGACATACACATAAGCAAGACAATACCACCCCTATAATAATAAAAGTCAATCAATTGAAACAGATCTAGAACTGATACAGATACTATAATTAAATATAATAACTAAAATAGTTATTGTAACACCTTCATATGTTCAGAAATCAATAAGACATATAGAGCAATATAAAAGACCTAAAATGAATGTCCAAATATAAAAATCACAATGTATATATGAGAAAAAAAGTCATGAGTTGGGATTAATGACAGACTATACACTGAAAAAGGAAAAACCCCCCAGATAATTTAAGTACAGCAGTAGAAACAACCTAAAATGGAACTCAGAGAAAAACAAACAAAAACAAATAAACAGCATCAGTGAGTTATGGAAAAACTTCAAGCAGCTCAAAATACAAGTAATAGGAACCATAAGAGTAGGGAGGTAGAAAGACAACAAATATTTGGATAGAATATTATCAAGAATTTTCAATGAAATTCAAGCAGTGTGGTGATGATTAGTGGGGGTGGAGGAGGGTATAGCAGTGATGAGTGGTGATGGAAGGAGACTTGACTTGGTGTGGTGAACACACAATACAGTGTATAGATGATGTGTTATAGAATTGTACACCTTGTATAATTTTGTCAACTAGCATCACCCCAATCAATTCAATTAAAAAAATAAAAAAGCAGGCAAGAATAAGAAATATATAGAAAACTATACCATCTTATATCAAATTGTTTAAACTAGTAATAAAGAGGAAAAAAATCTCAAAGAGCCAGAGAAAAGGTGACATTGTTACAGAGGGATGAAGGTATTTTCAAGTACGTGCGAAGAGACTACCAGAGTGGGAACGCTCTAGCTCTCTGAGTTCTGTCCTCATGTGGCTCTCTCTTCTCTGATGCTCTCTCCAGAGAATGCCAGCACCTGGCTCTCTCAGCCCAGCTCCTAGTTCCGCTTCTAAGCTGCGGGCCAGCCTGGTTCCTCCTCCCAGCACACCAGCTTGGAAGCTCTCTAGCAGCAGTAGCTAGGGCTGCCAAAGAGCTTACGTTGTTGGCTTCTCATCTGTCATGGATGCTTTGTTGTATGATGTCTAGTATCTTGGAAATTAGTTCATAAAATTTGTCCACTTTGGGTTGTTTCACGCGGAAGGCAAATCTGTCCCTAGTTACTTCATCCTGGTTGGGAGTGAAAGGCCTTGCTCTAGTTGCCACCTTCAAATGCCTCATTATGAAGGCGGTTAGGCCTCTAATATAAAGATATAGGCCGTGGGGACTACTTGAAATGAAACAGAGAAGAAAATGATAAGGGTGTTTAAAAGTCTCTTGCATATTTTTGTACATGCTTTTTGACTTGTTGCTAAAGTGTTTTCAGTGTTGCTATTCTTGATTTTCAGTGTTCTTTGTATAACAGGGAACTCGAACCATTATTACTGATATGAGTTTTAGTGTCTGTGCTTTTCAAACCAGACACCTTTGGATTTACTCAGACAACAGCCGTGTCACAGGCAGGAGTGTCAGCTGTGACCAAGTTTATGCTTATCCTGGACATCTCCAGAGAGATCATGTCTGGAGCCCTTCTTGTCCCTTCTGCCACTCAGCTTCAGTCATTCAAGTTCATCTTGATCCAACCTAATAATTTTTATTGCCTATAGGTAGAATTGATGATAATTATTAGAAGAAGGAGTTGAGGCTCAAAAAAATGGGCACTGGACAGCCTCTAATATCTGTATGTTTCCTCTCAGTAGCCTTCAAGGTGTACGTACCCATTATTTCTCTCAAAAAAAGGAAATATCATCAGAAATGCTGTTATACAAAAGATGTTTACTTCACTTTTTCATATATTTTGGGCATTTCTATTTAAATGTTGATTCTATCACTGTTTAAAAATGATTGCTTAGTGTATATGTTAAGAAGAACCATGACTTGAGGATAACTATTTTATAAATGTGTTTAGTTTCTATATTTCTCTCTAATATAGATCCACAGTCCCTCATTTGCAATTCTGAAATCCAAAAAGCACTTAAAATTTAAAGTGTTTTCTCACTAGTTTGGAAATCAAACCTGACCTTATCTGAATTCATTTGATATCAAAACATGTGCAGAACTTACTTGAAATTATTTTGCTGCTGCAAACCCCGCCCACCATCACCACCACCACCAAGGCCTGCACCACACTATTGTCTGTGTCCATGTGTTATGCATATGTGCGTATACATTCTTTGGTTAATCTCCTCCCACCCCACTCCCTTCCCTCTGAGATCCCTCAGTCTGCTCCATGCTTCCATGTCTCTGGATCTATTTTGTTTGTCAGTTTATTTTGTTCATTAGATTCCACATATAAGTGAGATTACGTGACACTTGGCTTTCTCTGACTGACTTATTTCGCTTAGCATAATATTCTCCAGGGATGCATACATTCTTTGATTCGTAATCTTTGCTTATAATTCTGCCTCACTCATCTACCTTCAGTTTCTTGTATGTGGAAGGTAGAGGCTCCCTCCAGCCTCAGACCTCACATCTCACATCTTTCACATACACCTTGCTATCTAATTCCACTCCCAGTGTTTTATTCAGGATATTCAGGCCAATGTGTTCTGTGGAATCTACAATAAACAGGATCTTGTTAGAAATAGAGAACCAGTTTTCCCACCTTCAGCCAATGAATCAGAATCTCTGAGGAGGTCACAAGAAACTTGTGTTTTCACAAGGTCTTTTGAGAATCTTATGCCTGCTAACACTTCAGAAACACTATTCTAGGCAATCATATCATATTTCAAATAAACCTGGACATCTCAATGACATTAAAAAAATAAAGGTTGATTCTTGGTGTCATTTCTACCAATGTGGGTTAGGTGGCTTTCCTTGGGGCTATCCTTCAGGGATGTCCTTTCAGCTCATGATGCCATCAACCTGTAGTCACCACGATCACTGTAGATGGGGTTGCGCAGGGGTTTTGGGGTAATGCTAAAAATAGCATACATCATTTATGCCCACTCTTCATTGGTTAGAGTTCCCTCACCAATTTAACTGCAAGGAAGGCTGGGAAATGTAAAGAAACATGTGGTTTCATGAGCACTAGCAGTCTTTGCCACCCACCTATTGGCCTTTGCTTGGCTCACTCTACTCCTCCTTAAGGTTTCAGTGAATGACCCACCTCCTCATGCAAATCTGATCCTATTCCCCATGTTTGCTTCTTGATATATTTGAGAATATTTAAGGTTTAATTCTGATTAAAGCATTTTACATCTTAATTTTGATATATATATATATATATATAGTATCAACAAATTGTCCCTTGTGTTTATAAATGTAAACTCTTAGAATTTCTATTCTCATATTATGAAAAATCATACACACCTAATTTTAATTAAGTTATTAGATAATTTGTACACATTCTGATGACTTTGTTTCTCAGATTTTCATCCATATTCTTAGCCTAATTTATTAAGGGCTTTTGCCATTTCTGAAGGTGTTTATTTCTCCCTGAGATTGTGATTGTCTCTGGACTGCTTCCAGAGTGTTTTGCAGTCGGAGGTATATTCCATTTTCATTTTACATATTTTATCTTTTTGAGATTATTTAGTTTCCTCTCTCAGGCTATGAAAGGCCTTTTTTATTTGAACTTAATAAAAATATTCTCTGGAACAACCAGAGTTGAAGAAAATAAAATGATAGGAATTCCAGAACTTCTGATGGATGTTAGAGATCTAATAAACCTGAGAAAAGAGGAATTTTTTTTTTAAAGAAGCTAAAATGGCTGGCTTTATGAAAGGCCAAGAGACAAAGTGACAGCACTGTTGACACAGGAGTCCTTTAATAAGCCCACCGACAATTGTGAGCAGTTGACAACAGGACACTCATGAGAGAGAAGGCTCATTTATAGCGATGTCACTCAGGGCAGAGTGCAGTTATTTGATTCAGTCTCATAGCCAGAGAAATGGACTATTATTTTTTTCTGGACCATGTGCCTATTAAGTAACTCTCTATGGTTAAAAAAAAAACCCTTCCTTAAGAATCTTCTCTCTCTGGTATACCTTATATTTTACAGCCTAAATTGAATTGGACCATTAGACTAAAAACATTACATTAGTTCAATTAATGCCCCTTCCCTATCACTGTAGTAGTTAGGTAGAGAGCCTAGGATAGAAATGGACAATCCCTTTTAGTAGCTTCTACATTCGTCCACCTAAGATGCATGTTTGGCTGCCTCTACAATCTCAGGCCATAACGTGCCATCACAATGTTCTTTGTCCCGTTCAATTTCTATCCCATTCATCACTTGTTTTGTCTCAGCCTTCTTTCCCAAAGAAAAATGACATGGCCAAATCCTTCATCATTTTCCTTTGTCTACACCCAAACTCTACTTTATCAAGCTTGATTGCACACCCAATCTCCACCCAACACTGAATAAATAGGACTCAGTGCAAAATTTGTTTGATTAAACATTATTGTCATTGTCAGATAATCCAGTAATTGCAGGTATTATCACTCTTAGGTTTTTTTTTTAACTCCCCAAATCAGTTGCTTCTCAGACTGTTTATCATAGAAAAGGAAACAGAATTTTTTTTAATTACAAGTTTATGCTCCCATTGAAAAAGACTTTAATTAAATGTATAATTATAAAATTATAT
>NW_006286679.1:325304-345865 GCF_000327345.1 Myotis davidii
GTCCACTTACTAGAATTGAGAAGTGAACTCACTGAGACCCAAATAGGATAGGTAAGTAGCCCAAGGTTATCACAAAATTAGCAGGAGTGTTGAGACTGGGTGCCAGGTTTTCTCTCTCTTCCTCGTTGAGTTCCAAGGTAGCACTCTTTCATAACATCGTTTTCTTTCAGAATTAGATGCACATGAGTCTGTTAAGTGGTTGCCTGATGCCTTAAATGGGGCTAGACACAAGAGTGTCCATCTGTGGTGCGTTGAATGTAATTACAGGACTGTTGAGGGCAAGCCCATCCACTGTCAGGAAATCAGAAGACCAAAGGGTTGTTGAAATGTTTCAGGGGGTTTTGGGTGGGGAAAGCACTCAATTGAAGTTCACAGTATATCTTCTACAGAGAATTCTTTACGTTTGTCAATTTTGTTTTAAGTACTCTGTTATCCCCTCCTTGATTTTATCGGTCCCAGGAATATTTCCAGTACTTATGAGCTTAAATATACATCTAAAAATGAATACTTTCAACAGTAACGATACATTTTTGAAAAAAAGAGGGAAAAAAATAAAAAGGACTGTTGTAATGTATCCAGTATCTTGGCGTTTGCATTGGAGGCCTTTTCAGATAATTTAGTTAGCCATAATACTAGGAGTAGAAGTCCCTCTAACTCTTTTTGGTAATTTTTATTCAAGTAGATGTAAAGAAAAGTGCAAAAATACTAAATGCAAATTTATGCATTTCAAGGTGAACATAAATTATTACGAACACACCAGATCAAGACAGAACACTGTCTGCATCTTAGAAGCTTCACCATTCCTCGTTTCAATCATCATGCCCAACCCCGGAAGAGTTACCACTATGCTGACATCTACCAACATGTATAAGTTTTCTCTCTGCTTTATAGAAAAGGACTTACGTAGAAGGTGCACTGCTTGTCAAACTTCTCACGTTCTGATATTGTTTTTAAGGTGCGCGTCTATTATGTATACCTGCAGCTATTCAGTCTTACTGCTGTAATGGATTCTATTGTATGTAAACATGAGCATTTATCCTTTTTGATGGGCATTTGGTTAATAGTTACATTCCAAACATTTTTGTACATTCCTTTTGGTAAGAATATGTATAGATTTTAATGTATTTATCTATGAGTATAATTGCTATGCCATTAATATGCATATTTTTACCCTACTATTGAGTTGTCTACATGTTTTTGACTTTTAGAGTCTTTATTTTTTATGGATTTTTGTTCTTTGTCATATAAATATTGAAAATTTGTGGCTTGTCTTTTTAGTTTCAATATTATCTTTTGCTGAATAAGAGTTCTTAACTTTATAGTCTGATTTTTCAAAATTTCCCTTTATATTTATAGTTAGTGCTTTTTTATGCATCTGTAAGAAATATTAGCTTACTACAAAATCATGAAGGATTTCTATATTTTTCTTCTAAAAGCATTATTTAACCTTCACATTTAGATCTGCAATCAATCTTGAATTGAGTTTGTTATGGCCTGATTTACATCAACGTAGCCAGATGACACATATCCATCATTGTTCTGTGAAAACGGCTGTGCTTCTGTGAAGATCATCAAGTAACCCTAGGTCTGTTCATCTTACTCTGCTCATGAATAATATTTTACAGATTTCCATGAACACCATGAATTTTAAACTCCTTAGCAAGGCTATGAAATCTTCACAATTGCACCTACATTAATTCTCTAGCATTATAACTGTCACCTTACATCCTTACACAATAAATTAGCCATGTCCCTTTCTATGTGATGTATTTGTGTGCTTGGGTTTTTGCTCTTACTCTTCTCTCTTAAGTAAAGCCCAATTCGTGTTGCCTGGTCCAGAAATAAACAAACAAATAAACTACCCATTTCCAACCCATGCTCCCCAAGGCAAACTTGTTACATTTATCATTCCCTGAGCTGTTTTACTTACTCTGATATTTCCCAGACTCTATTTTTATATCATCTCAATAAAGTAAATATTATTAGTATCCTCATTTTACAAATGAAGAAATTTAAAGAGTTAAGTTGACCAATAATGAATGAACCAACATTTAAGTGGATGCAGAGTCTGGATGGATATGCTATCATCCTTTTCTAAGAGTTTACGAAAGCAGGTTTTCCAGCACTCATCGTTATCTCAGGAGCATTGATATTTTTCTAAAATGTTGTGAAAGAAGGAAAGAAATTAAAACCCGTATGAAACAGTATTATGTGAAAAACCTGCTTTAATGTTGAATTTGGGATATGAATAACCTACTTGAGCAATAAAAAGATTAATTTTAAGACTTTTAAAAATAAATTTTTGAGTTTAATAATAATTATTTTCTGAGGTTTTAAAGAAATTGAAATTGACTTAGTCTTCATTTTGGGTATAGCAACTGGTTTAAAAAAATAAAGCAAAATTTCTAAAGAACCCTATGTTTTATATTGGAGGTCTTTTAGCATCAGAGATGTTTATAAACTGAAACGATGTAAGTCGATGTGCAACCATGGCAAACATTTTGGCATAAGTATGAAAATTCTTAACATTTTTCAGTAAATAAAAGTTTGGAAAATATCTCCCAAGAAAATTGACAGAGTGTATCTTTCAGTTTTCTATTCCTGAAACAATTTACTGACACTCTTTTTCTGTTGTTTTAAATGTGACCGAATAGCTTCCTCGTTATAAAGCATGTTGCTAAGGTTATTGGGATAAAGATAATCAAGTGGTTCATATACCTAAAACCTCTGGTCTATGATTTTTTTAATTTCACACAGCTTTGCACTCACATCTTCTGCCTGGGGAAGGAGGTAGAAGTGAGTGAAAAGAGCACAGCATGTCAGTTCCAGTGTGTTCTCCACTCCCGATGTGTGGAGTGAGCTGAGACATTTAAGATATGGCTAACACAGGCTAACACATTTTAATCCAGTTCAGTTAATCAAACATCGACTGCCTGCTATGGGCCAGGCATTGACCAAATCCTTCGAATTCAGAGAAGTGATGAATGTCATGCCCTTCAGAAGAGAAAGAAAGTCGCAATACAACTAATTCAGTAATACAAGGGCTATAAGAAAGGAACATATGCAGTGGTATAGAGATATAGGTGACAGAATAACCAACTCTCCCTGGGCTTGGGGGCTGAACAGAGACCACAACAATGTGACACTGAATTGATCCTTGAAGCACTGGGTACAGAGGTCAACATGAGAGACCGGGACCAGGAGCAACCGTTATCATTTGGGAGAGGACACAGATAGCATTTCCTGTCCTATTGAAATCACTCAGGTGACAGGCAATAAAGGTCCGAATCAAGGTATTTTCAATGGAGATGGATGTGAGAAAACACGCTTTGGAGTCATTTGGGAATTATAACCTATAGAATTTGGTGACTAAATAAGAGAAGCAGGATGACTCTGATCTTTTGTTTTGGAGTGTTGGTCAAAGGGAGATGCCATTAACTTAAACCTTGCAAACTTTAACCTAACTCTTGAATTGATAACCAGCTTCTATGCAATACTATATTTAGTATTATTCTAATTACATTTTGAATGATGAAATAGCTAGCCCTTAAACTCCAGAAAGTATAGATACATATTTTCTATATATAATAAAATATTCAAGAAGTTTTTTTTTAAATATATTTTATTGATTTTTTACAGAGAGGAAGGGAGAGAGATAGAGAGCTAGAAACTTCGATGAGAGAGAAACATCGATCAGCTGCCTCCTGCACATCTCCCACCGGGGATGTGCCCGCAACCCAAGTACATGCCCTAGACCGGAATCGAACCTGGGACCTTTCAGCCCGCAGGCCGACACTCTATCCACTGAGCCAAACCGGTCTTGGCAAAATATTCAAGAAGTTTGATGTTACAAATTATTTGTGTATCATTGATTCGCTTCGAAATACATCTATATACAGAGGTAATATAGATTTGGGTTAGTCTTACTGAAAATCTAAATTACACAGAAATCCTGCCACTAGAAAACACATTCTATCACAAAGATGCTCTGAAATGTTGTTCAAACCCATGCTTTATCTAAGATCCCCAGAGTGCAAAGCCTGCAGGTTGCCTCAGAGTAACTCCTGAATGATGGAAGGCTTTAGGCATCTACATCCAATAAAATTCCGTTCCACACATTTTGCATCAAACTGTTAAATGCCATAAAACTCGGGAAAATTTTAATCTCTTTCCAAAGGAGACCAGGCCTATCTTCTGAGTCAAATAACTAAAAAATGAGCCATTGATTTGAAAATAAAATAATGAAAATTTCCAATATATTTGATATGCTTTATAGTAAGTTTCTGGTGAAACTAGGCAAATAGGTATTTTAAAGAATCCATCCAAAGGTTAAAAAGAAATGAATTTAACTAAAAGAAAGAAGTTTTTGCTAAAAAAATTGTTTTCAATTTCAAATAACAAACATTGTTAAAATTAAAACAAATATCATGTGCCTTAGTAAGAAGAATAAATAGTAATTCCCGTCAGTTTATTTACAGGACTAATGTAATTATTATAAACCTCACTTGATAACTTTTATCTAATGTTCTCTTATAAAAATGATCAAACACACAGAAAAACTGAAAATTTGTAAAATAAATTCTTATATATCTACTGTCTCTATTCTAATATTAAATTGCTTTATCACATAGGCATCATGGTATCAACTCCTAAAATCATCCATCAATCAATATTTTATTTTATTTTGCATGTATTTCAAAGTTAATCATGACTTTCTCGGCAAGATGGACTACATTTACTGGTACCTGCACTAAAAGCAAGCACACAAAACAAATAAAATAGCAGTTTGCATGACACTGGAGACCAGGCAATGAAGGGCAATGTGCATTGCCCAAGTTTACTGCCTTGAGAATGTTCTAGACCAGGGGTGGGCAAACTTTCTGACTCGAGGGCCACAATGGGTTCTTAAACTGGACCGGAGGGCCGGAACAAAAGCATGGATGGAGTGTTTGTGTGAACTAATATCAATTCAAAGTAAACATCATTACATAAAAGGGTACGGTCTTTTTTTTTTTTCTTAGTTTTATTCATTTCAAACGGGCCGGATTCGGCCCGCGGGCCGTATTTTGCCCACGGCTGTTCCTGACTATGGTTCAGGGAGAGATCCAGGAGTTTCACGGCTTCTCTGAAGTGAGCATCAAATAAAGAAAGCAATGCTGAGTTGTGGGTAATATCTGTACAGGATATATACATTTAAACAAAAAATTGAATATACCTGTGTCAGAAGGATGTTGTGAAAAGCAGAGAAAGTGAAAGAATAAAAGGACTGAATTGTCATCTTTGTAATTTAGAGGCAATAGGTAATGTACCTAACTGGCGATACAAAAGATAGCAGGTATGTATGTTATTCAGACACGAAGAGATGCGTGAAAGTCATAAAAAACACCTGAAAAGTGGAAGGCAGTTGCCTCTGTGGAGGGGTCTGTGACCGGGTTCCTCCACCATGGAGCTCTTGGACAGTAGTCGTGGGAGTCTGCCCTGTGCATTTCGAAGTCTTAAAGTCTGTGAATGAAATGTTCCACATGGTCGATCAGATCCTTTACCTTATTAGTTCAATTTTTTAAAGACCTCTCTCTCACACTTCATGCTCTTGCTATATTCTACTGCAAAGAATGGACTTGGACTTCCTCTGCTGTGACCCTTGGAATTCCCTTTGTCTTCCTCCTTGTTTAATTGCCTATTTTCTGGCTTCTATACACTACCTGCCACTGTCCACTCCCTCCCCGAACAGTGACAAGTGCAGAGGTCTTTGAACACTGCCTACTGCCTCCTGGCAACATCATCCTGGTTCAGAACTCCTGGATGGGAGGGAGGAGCAGAATTCATAATTTGCCACAAACATTTATCACTTGACTTTTTAAACTATGGACTTGTATTACTTTGATACAATAAATACTAACTTAAAATAAGAGGGTTCAATGTGATTATTTTAAATATCTTTTAAAATCTAAAATGCTGCAAAGTCATTTTCCCCGAGTGCTCCTTTTCAGCTACATTTTTGTTGTTGTTGCAAACTGTATTCTCGGCAGCTAAAACTCTACTGAACGCGTTCTACAAGCACAGTTGAGTACGTAGTTCTGGGCTCAGAGAATAGGCAAAATCTTAACCCTGATTTCAAATTACTTACAGATCTATCTGCGTGCATCTGTGGACGAAAACAATATAATTATGGAGGGATTTGGGGAAGCTTATTTCCCAGCTTCCCACCCACCCCCACCACACACGTTAGTGCTGTCAGGGAGCCACGTCTGACACATGTACTCAACAATGTCATTTCCAGCTGCCCTTGTCCCACATTCTCTCTCAGTTCTATGACTATGACATCAGATTATGATTTATGTTTCACTGAGTTGTGCATACTAAGTGCTAGTGGTATTTCAAGGAAGAAGCCATAGCTCAGCCGTAGAAAACGTGGGCAGCATTCTTCCAGGAGAGCGGGGCTTCCCAGATGGGTACAAAATAGGCCTGTGCGTCTTAAGTCCTTAGGCCCATGCCAGCATAATCTTCTCTCTTTAACAGCAAAGACAAATACCCCCCGCCCCCCGCCCTATCCCACGCCCAGCGCAAGCGCCTGATGGGGTTATCCTCAGTTTTATGTTGCCATCATGACTGTCTGGCTCTGACCCTCGGTATTTATTTGGTATGAAATTCAACTTAGAAATGATCAGGCTTGAGAATGCTAACAAGGCTCTGGGAATAAATTTATTTCTTCTTTTTTCCTTAAAATATATTTTTATTGGTTTCAGAGAGAAAGGGAGAGGGAGAGATCGAAACATCAATTATGAGAGAGAATCATTGATTGGCTGCTTCCTGCACGCCCCCTAGTGGGGATCGAGCCCACAACCTGGGCATGTGCCCTTGACCTGAATCAAACCTGGGACCCTTCAGTCCCCAGGCCAGCGCTCTATCCACTGGGCCAAACCGGCTAGGGCTAAATTTATTTCTCTATGGAGTTTATTAGGATTGTTGGCCTTTAAAAAATGCTAAAAATGTTATAAACAGCATTTTTTTGTTTGTATTTTGGTGAATGAGAATTAAGAAGCTCGTAAAACCTAGGTCTAAATGTGGTTTTAAGTGGTAATTGGATGAAATCAGGCAGCCTGGATAGACTTGCTGCTAACCCACCTTTCCAGATGATTATGTGTTTTCCAGAAGAAGAATAGTCTTCACCATCAATCCGTTTTGTTGCACTTAATGCCATTATTTGTTAGTGCAGGTGGAACTGAGGGCATCTTCACATGGCAGGAAGTAGGTTTTTATTTCTGTAACCCAAGAACAGACTGAAGTTTGCTAGGGAAAACTGCTTTGGTAAATACCATCAATTCTCATGACAGATTATTTTCAATAATCCCAGGCAATTTTGCTGCACTGCCGTTATGTGTAGGTGATAGCAAATTAAAATGATAAAATGTCTTTATCTCTCACCTGCAGCTGTTTTAGCAATCCTGCGAAATGAGTTTATACTGTCAGCTGTCCAGAAATATATACATAGAGGCGGCAATATTCCTTAAGTATCCCACCAGTCACCGTGCTGCGTGGACAATGTAATGGTCCATTTCTAAAGAAATGTTTCAGGGGCTGTTTTTCAATTATTTGAGAAAGAGACACATTCATTGTTTTGCCTGGCATCAGGGTCCTCTCACCACATACATGACGGTAAATGACTCTAATAGGAGCACTTGGTGTGTTGCATTAGAGTGAAAAGAGAAACAGATTGGAGGGAAATAAGCGTTCATTCATTCTTCCTCCTTTCTACTGTGTCTGCCCTGACTACCACCAGGGGAGCTTATTAACCTTTCTCCTGTTGTAAATGTTTCTAGAGAGCAGAGCTGAATCAAACAAGCTGTGCCGTCAAACAACGTTTCCCTCATTCCCTACTGAAGAGAAATGCTTCTTTCTTAGGCCACTTACAGGGGATGATTCAAGCATAAATTTGGACTTAGGTTTGTTCTCTGCATTGCAATTACAAGTGCAGCCTGTTTTCATTGATGTGTGGACTTTTTGGTGTGGTTGTTTAGAAAGCTCATATTTTTTTGCTCAGATGCCCTTATGAGATCTTTTGTACTGAGCTTATGATCCCACTCCTTTCACCAATATTTCACTGAATTCTTATAGAAGCATCATACTTGGCACTGTGGTTGGAGCAGGTAGCAGAGTTCACCAGGAGTCAAGTTTGTAGATTCACTGAGGGTCTAGCATGTCTCTGGTCATCTTGTACCTGAGCTCTTTTCCCAAAAAACATACTCCATGGTTTTCAACGTTCACTTCTCTATATGTGAGTTTCTGGGACGTACGTAAGGGTGTCTTTGCAATGTCCGTATCATTGTTGCCCATTCTGGTTCAGTCCCCCTTACTACTTACCACTCTTCTCTAAATAGCTGAACTGAAAATAGGGTAAGATATCTGCTTATGAGATTTGGACCCAAGTAGTTTGGATCGTGCTTGGCTTCCATTAAATATGCCGTTACATTCAAAGGAAAGATTATTCCATTCTGCTGGGCACGTCATCTCCTTCTGTTTGGAAACAGTTTACCTCAGCATGTCAAGGTGCCCTGTTTCTTGAGAGAGTAGATGCCAGGTAATAGATGTTCATTATTATAACAAATGAATGAATAATTGGGAACATCCTGGTCTAGGTCAGTTTTAAATCACTTCTATTCATATGACTATTCCTGTGTAACTTGGACTTACGATGCTAAAGGGTATAGTACTTCTTTCTGTACCTCATACATATGATCTGGGACACAGATGAGCACAGCCGCCAAGACCAGGGGACCTGCAGTCATAGGAACAGAGCTTAAATCCCTTACTCTCCACTCGGTCTAAGCCAGTTGTTTAATCTCATGTGTTTATGGGAGAGTTAAAGTAAAATGAATGATTTAAAACAGGTACCAAATTTCTTGATATATGTTAAGTATTTTCAAATTGTGAATAAAGAAAAGCAGCAAATAACACAAATATTACCTTGATGAGACTTTTAATTTGAAAAACGATGTTTCCCGAGGTTCCCTGAAAACGGTCTAGTACTGAACTAGACAGGACCTCCCAATCAACATGCTACCTTGGGAAAGATTCTGGTTCCGACCCATCTACAGTACTCATGTCCTTCAGAGGAAGTTCTCACAATTTAACATGATGGTGACTGTTTTTTCTTTGCAAACACTGGACATCAGTCTTGCATGCTTTGAGACTCACCAATAAAAGTGACTAAAACAATTCTTTTAAAGCTTGGGAAAATGTATTAACATTAAAGGTTTCAAAAATCACTATTAAACAAAAGCAAGAGCTTTGTTCTTAAAAATATCAGATACTTCTTGCATTGTAAATACGGTAATGTGTTAGTTGGTTAGTTTTTGTTTTCTTTTTATGGGAAACAAAAATCTCATCATAATAATTTGAACTCTAGTTTTATTCAATGGCTTAGAGCATAAGTGCAGCATGAAAGCTATAAGATACCAGGAATGTTGACAGCCATTTAAAAAATGATGTATCTGGAGACATGTTCAAAGAACAGAACTATTGCCTTTTGTGTTAATGTACAGCTTTTATATCGAGTGGATATAACTGTTCTCTGTGGATTTATGCAGACAAGATGCTATTTTCTTAGTTGCTATTAGTTATTTATAAACACACTCAGTGTTCTTAGGGTTGTACAAAATGGTGTTATCTGTCCAATTTGAGTGCATATCATAGATCCTGACAGAACCTATTTTTGAAAAGGAAGTCAATCTGACATTGCATCAAGTTGACTTGTCTACAGGCTTCCAAAGGAGATAATGCAAATAAAGTAATTTCTTGCCAAAAATGGAGCTCATGTCTTGGGTAACTAGGATGTGAGCCTAGAGCCTTATCCCCAACCAACATTGAGGTGTTGGCTCTATCTCCAAGCAAAGAGATCTCGGTTTGTTTCCCAGTCAGCCATATGTAATGACCTGTTTGGGTGGTGGTATCTTAATCCCTCTAACCTGTTAAGTCATCTGTATAGTGAGGAAAAATACGAATGTTGTGAAAATTAAATACAATAATATATATAAAGCATTTAGCAAGTAGATAACTCATAATATATCCTTAGGAAATGTAACCTCCTTTTGTAAATACCATTAATACCTCTACTAAAATTATTATTATCATTATGAACCATTTGGTTGCCTCTCATTTTTTCTTTCACTTTTTAAATTTTATTTGTGGCGTGAAATGCCCTCAAATGAACTCACATATAAGAAGAGAAAAATCAGGTCACTATCATCTAACATAAATTTGCTTATCAAGAAGCCAAGAGAAAGATTAATCAAATTTTCACAACTGAATATCAAGACCATCACAGATAGTAGAATGTAAATTGTTCAGGCCTGAGGACTACCTTCCCATGAGATATAATGGCCTCCGATGTCTCCAGCCCGGTCATGCATTGTGGTGTACATTGCTGGGACAATAATCCACAAGGGAAATTTTCAGACCATGAAAAGTGAAAGCCTATAGTACCAGCTCCCCTCCCTGCCTCTCCCTCCGCATTTCTTCCAGAAAGTGACTCTTTGGGCAATAATAGGATTATTCTGAGAGGTCTGCAAGAATGTAAAATGTAAGTTGTCTTTAATTCCTTCAGTGTTCATTTATTCATCCTTTTGTTCATCTGTTTACTCATAAACTCATGTACTAGGTTTCTGTTAAGTGATGGACATTTTGCTACATTTGAGGGAAATCATGATAAACAGAGAAAAGTTTGGTTTTGCCCCAATGAAGCTTATAGACTGGTGGAGAAGAGAAACCTTGAATTTGCAATAAAAAATGTGTTGTGCTAAGTGAAAAAAAAAAAAAAAAGCAGATGGCATAATAAATGCATGTCCGGAGGGGACATCTATATTAAAAGGAGAGTTAGAAAAGTTAATAAAAAGTATAATGTAAACAACAAAATTGTATAAGTTGGGTAAATGGAGTTATGGGAGATGAGTTGGTATCAGGATAATGTTCTGAGAAGAGAGGATAACAGGTTCAAATGCATGAGCAAACAAACACAAACAAAGAGCACCCACCATTTTGCTAAATAGTGTAATAAAAGTGTTTAATACGAAGATTATATTTTATATGGTAGTTTACTGAATGACACAAAAAGTTTTTAATGATATTAATACAATCAGATCATATGTTTTTAAAAGGTTTGTTAGGCTTTGGGGCTATATATGGATCTGAGTTGGAGAGAAGTTATAGAAAGTGCAACTTGTTTGGAAGCTACTACTGATATGTTAGGAAAAGATGCTATGGGCTGAAGGAGAGGCCTGGGTGTATAGAGACCATGGATTCAAAGATTTTTTTATTCATCCACCATATAGTATTACTTCATTGAGAGAAGAGAGAGAGAGAGAGAGAGAGAGAGAGAGAAAGAGAGAAAGAGAGAGAGAGGTCAGTTTCCTGTGACTCTCTTAAGGTAAAGTTGGGGAGGTAGCCCTAGCCAGTTTTCTCAGTGGATAGAGCGTCAGCCTATGAACTGAAGGGTCCCAGGTTCCATTCCGGCCAAGGGCACATGCCCAGGTTTCAGGCTCGATCCCCAGTGGGGGACGTGTAGGAGGCAGCCAATCAATGATTCTCTCTCATCATTGATGTTTCTAATTCTCTTTCTCACTCCTTTCCTCTCTGAAATCAATAAAAATATAATTTTTTTAAAAGACTTGGGGAGGTAAAGTGTTACATCAAGTTATTGAAAACAAACTCATCCAAAACCAGTTAAACGAACGATCAATTAGTCCTCTAATTATCAGTATCATCATTATTGTTGGAGCACTATAATAATTTCTTTATATGCATTATCTTATCTACCTGTCTTTACCACTCAATTAACAACAGTCTGGGTTCTATTTAACACTATTTTATAAATGAGAAAACTGAGACACCAAGTGGTTAAAGAGCTTGGCTAACTAAGGTCATTCAGACAGAATATAATGAAACTTGAATTTCGTCTGCCTGAGGTCTGAGTCCATACTTTTAGGGAGTTAACAATGTCAGGTATCTTGATAAAGACAATTTACAGGAAAAAAATTGCCACAAGGCAGGAATGGAATAGCAAAAAAAAAGGAAGGAACCCATCTTTGGTTTAAAAGGTTTCAATTCGTCTTTTAGGAGAAAGACTAAATATCTAGAAGTGAGAACTGGGTTTAATAGCATCATTGCAAAGGCTAGGAACTTTCAAAGCAAGTGCTTAAAACATTAGAAGAAATGTTGGAGACAGTATCTCTTTAACTGAGTAAAATCCAATCTCCTCCATTCGGAACACAATGAAACAACACTGGACTTATTGGGGGTCCTGGTTCATCATATTTCTGTTCTTTTCTGGCTCAGGGAATAAGCAACAGTGAGAAGTGAAAAAAATGAACAAGTTCATCAAAGCTGTCTTTTGTAACTATTGAAAATAGTGTGTGTTTTTGTGGTATTTTCCACAGTTATTACTGATTTAGTAACTGAATTAGCATTGATAATTTATCAGCAACAATAGAGCCATCAATTGGCACAGTAATTACATTGCTCTGCTGGGCTGGTGCTGAGACCTGTGATCAAAATATCTTTTTATTGCACCGTCCATGATATAGTAGTCATTTAACCAGACTTGTTCATTTTTTTCTGGCATATTTATTCACTATATTCCACTGAGTGAGTGTTTCAGTAAATAACAATGACATAGTTTACGTACATAATTCATTAGCACACAGACATGGAGACATGTTTTTCAAATTAAATTTTATATTTTTTGTAATGTTGAATAATACTTAGTGCTGGTTTTTTGATCCCCTTTCTTACCAATGCCTGCTTGCATTAGGACCTAGATTAATTTGCTTACTTTAAAACCGCAAGGCCAATGGAGAACATGAGGCAGCGCCATTCCCCACTGTACTGAACAGGACCACGGGCTGATGGGAACACCGCCCCTCAAACGTAGCTGCACAGGGAACCACCTGCAGTGTCTGAGCCCCATCTAAGAGATTCCAGTTCATTAGAGGTGTGGTCCAGCTTGGGTAAGGGATTTTTAAGAAATCCCAGATTATTTTAATATGCAGCAGAATTTGAGACCCACTGTATAAGATCATAGTTCTTTTAAAATGGGATATGCAAGAGCAGAGAACAACTTACTTCCACCTCCTCTCTCCTTTCCTTTCTTCCTGGAAGCATTCAGTAGTTATCAAATATCTACTCAGCGTCAGGAAGTGCACTAGCTAGTGAAAATGCCAGGCGAGAGGGACGGTCCTTGTTCACATGTTTATTACGTTAGTTCTGGCCCCAGATTTGTCTGTGGCCTCAGCTGCTCACAGATCCCCCAGCAATTACCTTCTCTTTGTCCTCCATGAGCCGTGCTCTGCGCTACTACAGCGATTTCTCACAGGTGGAGTTACTCCTACTTACTACCTCTGTGGAGTTACCGCCTACTACCTCTTTTGATCTCAGTTTAACCCTCACTACCTTGACTTTCATGGCTGTCCAGGCTCCTCTCATCATACCACACACCTCACTCCAGGTGCACACGCTATAGATGAATAGTTCTCGTGTGTTTGATGTTTCTTTTGAAGCTAGGCATAAATCACCGGTAGGAGCCTTCCATGGGGCTCCTTCATAAATGCTTAGCCCTGACCAGGTGGCTTGGTTGATTGGAGCGTTGTCCCCTCCCTTACACCAAAAAAGGTTACAGGTTCACTCCCTGCTCAGGTGGGGCATGTGCAGAAAGCAACTGATCAATGTTTCTCTCTCTCTTTCTCTCTCTCCCTCCTTTCCTCTCAGTCTAAAAATAAACATATCCTCGGATGAGAATGGCCTCTGCACTAAGAGAGGGGAGATGGACATAGCTGATACTGATCCAATAATTCCCTTACATACCCTTGGGGTTCCGTGAGGACTAGGGCTAGGTTTTTTGATTGATGTTCTGCCACAGTTCTCCTTTGCCTAGCTTAGTTGCTCCCCTTTTTAGTTCTCTTTGTTTAATTTTTTATTTTGACATTATTTCAGAAATCTTTCAAGAATAGTACCAAGTATTTTTTATACTCCTCCATCAAGACTCTCTAAATGTTAAGATTTACTCCCTCTCTCGCTAGCTGTTTGTCTATGTCATGTATGTTATATAATTCGTGTCATTTTATGTGGAACAGTTTGTGTCTCCTCATGTGGTACAGTTCATTGTATATTTCCTAAAGGCGAGAACATTCCCTACTGAACTGCAGTATAATAGTTAAAATCAGGGAACTGCCATTATACATATTTAGCATTTTTCAATTGTCCCAATAGCATCTTTTGCAGGGAAAGAAAGTTCCAAACCAAGTATTGCATTCAGGTCTCACTCCTCTTTGGTCTCCTTTATCCTGAAACAGCCCCTCATTTTCCTCTTTCAGGGCATCAGCACATTTGAAGAGGACTGGACTGATATTCTGTAGAATGACCATCCATTTACGTTCATTTGATGTTTCCTCGTGATTGAATCCATGCATTCAGTTTTGGCAAGGATGCCACAGGAGTCCTCCTGTGTTCTTCGTTCATCATGTCAGGAAGAATTAATGATGACAGTAGCTCTCATCAGTTGGGGTTTCTGCCAAGTTTCCGCATGATGATGTCACTGTCTTCTTTTGTAATTAATAAGTATAGTGTAAAATTAATAAATACTTTGAGGGCAAATCAATATCTTATTATTCATTTCACTTTCTAACAACTGTTGTTGGCTTTGCCTGAATCAATTGTATTGTGATTGTTGCCAAATGGTGATTCCTCTTTGTCTTTCACTCCAGTTTGTGCTGTGGGATATGAGTCAGACGCTGAATGCTGGGTGTAAGGAGGGCATGTTAGGATGACTGTCAGGTAGGCAGGGGTAAGGACAGGGAGGCCCAGGGGACATTTTCCTGAGCCTGAGATGAGCCATTCATTGTCGTGATTCTCTTATAATCAGGGTTGACAGATCCTGAGTCAAATTTTAACTAGTGTCCTATACTTTTACCTGGTGGTGGTTATATAGATAAATTTCTAGTTGTAGATATAAAATTTGGTATGTATATAATTGCATAGTTGCTTAATATTTTATCCTTTATTAAATCATCCTCAATAATTTCAAAGAGCAAAAGGGCAAAAAGAAAGAAAACAACTAACCTCTAACTTAGTTGCTTAGTTAGGTAGAATTATAAATGGCTTTATATATTGTACAAAACTTAAGAAAATATGCTCAACCATGAACCGTTCAATGCTATAAAAGGAGAATTATAATAGCACTTAGTGGCCACTTAATAACGTTAAGTATGTAGCGTGAAGGGAGACAACTGGCTGGGTCTGTGCTGTAGACTTTGGACTAGCAGTGTTGTGGACTGGCATCCCCTACAAGACCAGGCCCTACCTGTGACTTTTAACATAGGGATCCTCTGTAGGTAGACTGGGAGATAATTCTCTTCTTCTGACTGGATGGGCATTTTAAGGTCTCCATATTTTCTCCAATACAGCCAACAAGTTCCACATAATCTCTACTGCATAGTAGGTGGGGCCCCAAAATGCCATGGGTAGGATGGTCTCATACTGTAGTCTCACTGGGTTGACCTAATCAAGGCTGGGATGTGATTCCCACAGCTTCACTCAGTAGCTTCCACATTTGCTTGCCCCAGCATGCTTCAATATTGCTTAAGGTTCCTTTCCCCGTCTTTGTAAGTAGTTTCTTTATCAACTTATCTTTAAAATCTCCAGTTAGTTAGCTTGCATTTTCTACTGGGACCCTAATGGACGCAGTAACACAAGTCAGGGATAGAGGAAGAGGGGTGAAGTTTCTAGTAGATAGCTGATGAGTGATAGCCAATAGGAAAAAGACTAGGCAAAGTGTAACCATGTCTGTTTATTTTGTCTCCATTCTGCGATGTCCTCCCTATAGAATCTGCAGTGAAATCTGACAACAGTTCCTGATTAGCCTTCTGGCATGTGGATATATTTTTCTATTCTGTATAACAGCAGGTTATGTTAATTTTATTTGTGCAAAATTATTTTCCAAATATTGCTGAAAGAGGAACTTTGGGTAGGATATGCAGGACATTTTAATACTTTAAAAAATTGTATCTGCCACATGACTTTTAACTGTGTAAACTTTCCCACACATAAGTTTATATTCAGTAAAATGCAAAACTAATAAAATGCTTCTACAATATGTACCTGAGTATTGCTGGAGAGGAATCGAAGAGGGAATGGGGCCCTTCAGACATAATCTCCTGGGGATAAGTGATTAAGCACTAGAATGGATATCATAGTCAAAGTCTAGCCTCATTTGTTTTACTGATGCTGCTGCATTTAGACGAAATGCCTCTTTATATCGTAGGCAATTAGGCCATGAATTAGAAGAATAGTTCTAAGGAAAACAATAGATTAGAGAGTCATTCCAGTGAAGCTGGGGAGTGAATGGGTATTTGAGTTAGTCTCAGATTCATTAGTCTTAGAGTTTATTACTATAAAAGCCAGAATCACAGACATGTAGATACATTCAGTATGCTTAAATAAATCAAGAAAGGTTCATTTTCCAAAATGCCAGATGTCCTGTATTTCTCTGGTGACAATATAAATCTGAAGTTTATCTATGCTAAACATCTGTCAAATATACAGACTTGTTTAAGGGAATCACTGACAGTATAAAATTGAAACACTTTGAATAATGCATCAGTAAGCAAAAGGATTGCTCATTTTATTGGCAATGAACTGAATAAGCCAAACAATACTCTACAATGTTATACGTATGGATATTATGAGTAAAATTTTCTAATAAAAACATATCCTATATATGGAATTGAGAAAGCAAAACAATGACTAATAAGAGTAGGAAGTACTTCTTTTCCCCATTATTCTCATTCTATTTCTTCTAATTTAGAATTTCACCTATGTAAAAATGGCAATCAGCTAATAGTTTTTAACTATATTGTACCTTCACAGTAAAAACAAGACTAAAACCCATAGTCTTCAGGAAAAAGGGGATTAAAAACGTATTTGTCCAGAGAATTTAAGGCTCCCAGAGATTAATAAAAATGTCCCCCCTGATGCTTACAATATGGTTTACTTTGACATATACTTGTTTATTATAAAAAATTTTATTTATTTTTAACAAATGATATGATGTGCTCTAAAGTTCCTTCCCAGTTGTATCAGTAAGCAATTTCAGTATGCACTTCTAAGAAATGTTGAAAAAAAAGACGAAATATATTATGCTCAACAAAACTGACAATAACTCTTAAAAAAAAATGTCCCCAGGTTAAAACCAAACAAAATATTGCAGGCATTAGGTTGAAAACATAATTTAGCTTTTCCAAAATGCATTTTCATGACTTTTCTATTGTAAATTTCTAGAGATTTGCTTTTGAGTTAAAGAAATACTTGTATAAAGTTGAAAACTGTAACCACATGGATTCTTTCATCACTATTTCTTCCTGGTGCTGAGCATTTTTCCCCCTGAATGTCAGTAGCACCCTGGGGTAAAGACGGTACCTTGTCAATGAAGTGCTATCAGTTCAGTGGCTTAGAATAGTCATTTTCAAGCCCACACTTAACAAAACAAAATGTGTAACACCACAAATGTTCATTTCTTACTCTCAACACTATTTAAGATTTTCAATGGCTTATTTTAGAAATTGAAAGATTTTAAAAGAGTGTCTAACATGGCAAAATGAAGTGTAAGCCTTTGATTATCATTTTTTTGTTTTGTTTGTTTTTGTTTTCTTACAGTTTTAGGCTAATTTTCTGGCAGTTGTTTGGCTGAATTTTCTTCTCAGCAGTCAAGGAATTCACTCAAGAAGATATTTGTGTTCACTTTCTTTCTCTTTTTGCTTCATTATTTAATGCTTTTACTTTGTTTAAGAAATATCTTTGAAGTTCAACATAGAAAGAGCAACACTGGTGGTGTCACACTTAGGATTCTGCAACAACCAATTGTCATATCGGAGTCTCTCAGGTCAGAGAGTTACAAAAGCTCCAGAGATGAGTGTCAGGAGGCGATGGTGAGAAATGATGGATGGGCATAGATGGGCGTTTAAGGACCCTCCTAAGTTTGTTTCTCAGTTATAAGGCAGCTTCTTGTCTATAGTTAGAATAAATTATTTTGACTAGAGAAATGGTGGTAGGAGGTGAGGTAAGACTCAAACATATATTAAAGCAGTGTGTTAAAATATTGTGCATTTTAATTGTACTTATGAATGGGTTTATTTTGAAATGTCTGTATTAAATCAATTAAAAGGTTGCCCTAAATAGCAGATTTCGTGAAATGTAAGAATATACATATTTTTTAAAAAAATATGTTTTTATTGATTTTGAGAGCGAGAGAAAGGGAGAGGGATAGAGAGGTAGAAGCATCGATGAGAGAGAAACTTCACTGATTGGCTGCCTCCTGGGGGACTGAGCCTGCAATCTCCGCACGTGCCCTGACCGGAATCAAACCAGGGACCTCTTGGTTCATGGGTTGATCCTGAACCACTGAGCCACACTGGCCCCATCTTAACTATATTTTTAAAAGAAAAAGTTTAGTGGGAAGCAACATTGTTTTACATATTGGCCAATGTCTATCTCAGCCTCTACTCAGTGTGCTGCCACATGTTACTTCAGTTCATGAGGAAAATTCAGTCTCGCTCAGCTACACAGTGAAAAACAGGAATATTTAAAAAACTTTCAGATAATTAAGACTATGATTCTTTGACACTATACCAAAACTTGATGATACTTTCTTAAAGGTTACTCCCAATGAACTTTTAATCCTATGTTACATAAAAACCCCTTTGTGTACTTTGCCCTTTTAATAAATCTTTTGCCTGTGAATGATTTTAAGAAAAATCATTGGTTCACTAAATTATACAGTCTATGCAAATGCTGATACATTTCATTATACAATATAAAAAAAAAAACACACTTTTTAATGCCACCACTGATCTCATCAGAAAATTCTGTAAGTATTAGCATGTTGAGATTGGGACAGATACAAGTTTTCCCAAATCCTGATTTTTATTTGAAGTCTTGAATTATATCTTTGGCAACAAATACTTGTCAAATGTTTTTCTTGAAGTGATCAACTTCTCTTGTTCATGTTCAAGAAAATGTCAAATTCCCACATTTTAATAACTATTTTTGTCAGTCAGTCAATGTTTTAAGTAAACCTAGTATCCCACCTCTCAACTCAAACTATTTTTTTTCTCAACCATAATATTTCAGAAAGTAGTTCTTATTTTATTTATATTTCTTATTTTGTCATACCATGAATTGTGCAACACCAGTGCCAATGTCAACAGAGTGAAAAAGGTAAATAATTATTAGTATGATTATGAAAATACTTTTGCCTTAGCAGAGTCTGTGAAAGAGCCTGGGACCCACAGAGCCCAGCAGGCCACACTCTGAGACCTGCTGTGTTAGACAATGTTCCAAGCCCTGCACACACGTTAGGAATGTCATCTTCACAGCAAACCCGTAGAATAGAAACTGTGACTTTACATGTTTCTTTGTTTAACTTGCTCATTCAGGTAACCTGGATACCCCAGAATTAGATATGAGTTTCAATAAAAAAGCTGTGGTTTAATTTTTAAAATAATTAATAGTTGACATACACATAGGCATGGTGTTAAAAAAAAATCTGTGAAAATTAAGATACTGACTTTGAAAACTTATAAATGTCCATGCAAAACTATAGATTTCTGCTTCTGTCTATGATGAACTAAGAGGAACAGTATCTACCATCCTTCTCTAAACAATAAAAAAAATAGAGCAAAATGTATAAAACAACAGTTTTCCAGTATTGAACATGCTGGATGTGATCGCTGAGAGGGGAAGCAAACAAGTGCCCACGTTCTCCTTGGCTCTTTTCAAAATAAAACTATGAACAGGTTTTTTTGAATAATGTGATAGTATTTCAAATTCATATACATTTGAATGCATTTTCTAGCATACTTCTAATGTATTATATATTACCTAGAGGCCCGGTGCACGAAATGCATGCACTTGGGGGGTGCGGTCCCTCAGCCTGGCTTACTCCCTCTCGTAGTCTAGGAGCCCTTGGGAGATGTCCAACTGCTGTGGAGGTGGGAGAAGCTCCTGCCACCACCGCTGCACTCCCCAGCCATGAGCCCGGCTTCTGGCTGAGCATAGCTCCCCCTGGGAGAGTGCACTGACCACCAGAGGGCAGCACCTGGTCATAGTGACCAGTCATTCTGCTGTTCAGTCAATTTGCATATTACCTAGAGGCCCGGTGCATAAAAATTTGTGCACTCGGGGGGTGGAGGATCCCTCAGCCCAGCCTGTGCCCATCCACAGTCCAGGAACCCATGGGGGATGTCCACCTGTTGACTTAGGCCCACTTCCCGGGGGATCAGGCCTAAGCTTGCAGTCAGACATCCTTCTGGCAGCCAGGGAGCCCTCGGGGGATGTCCGACTAAAGGATTAGGCCCCCAAGGGATTGGGCCTAAACTGTTAGTTGGACATTCTTAGTGCTGCCACGGAGGTGGGAAAGGCTCCCGCCAGTGCCACTGTGCTCACCAGCCGTGAGCCCAGCTTCGGGCTGAGCAGCACTCCATACACTTAGCATATTAGGCTTTATTATATAGGATGGG
>NW_006286679.1:346200-347786 GCF_000327345.1 Myotis davidii
GGGATCAAGCCAGCAACTGAGGTACATGCCCTTGACTGGAATCTAACCTGGGACCCTTCAGTCCATGGGCTAATGCTCTATCCATGGAGCAAAACAGGCTGCAGCTGAATTCATTTACTTTTAATCTATATGTGTCTTTATATTTAAAGTGGGTTTTGTTTTTGATTCACCCTCATAATCTGTCTTTTAATTGGTGCATTTATGCCACTGACTTTCAGAGTGCTACTGATGGAGTTACTGCCATATCAGGCGGTTTCTGGGGCTTCTGGGGCTGGCCAGCAGCCCAGGATCAGATCCTATCACGGAAGACAGGCAGGCGGCTTCTGGGGCTTCCAAGGCCGGCCTGTGGCCCGGGACCAGATCCGATCATGGGCGACAGGCAGGCGGTTTCTGGGGTTGCCCACATGGGCCTGGATGGTGGCTCACGCTGGCGGCTCACACTGTCCCACCCTGACTGCAGTATGCAAATTAGCCGCCATCTTTGTTGGTGGTTAATTTGCATATCTCGCTGATTAGCCTATGGGAGGCGTAACAAAGGTACGGTCAATTACCATGTTTGTCTATTATTAGATAGGATAGGAAAAAAACTCGGGGTTAAAATGATGTTTGTTCATTCTCACAAATAAATTGTAATTTTTTTTGTCTGACATAAGAATGGAAAAGAAGACCAATTTTTTAAGATGACTTTGGGAAAAAATACAACTTTAAAAATTTCACAATTTTCTGACAAATAGAGTTTTTGACAAAGTGTCATGTTCACATTTCATTCAGTGTAGCAATAACTAGGATTCATGCCATAGAAAAATATAAACTATCAAACAAAATAAGATAATGAAATGTGTCCTGCAGTGACAACAATATCCTATGTCAATAAAAATGCATTACAACTGGTACGGCTCAGTGATGGAGCATGGACCTATAAACCAGGAGGCCACTATACATGCCAGGTCAGGGCACATGCCCTGGTTGCAGGATTGGCCACCAGGAGGGGACGTGCAAGAGGCAGCCAATCAATGATTCTCTCTCATCATTGATATTTCTCTCTTTCTCCCTCTCCATTCCTCTATGAAATCAATAAATATATTTTAATGCATTACATTCAAATAGATATCCAGTTTTCCAGGTCACAATATAGTAATTTGGAAAAATCACACACACATGCACAGATGCACACACACACACACGGATTTGTCTTTTAGTAAATAATTAAATTTGAGATTACTTAAATCAGTATTTTTCATGACCTAAATGTTTTCCAAATCTATAGTATATAAAGAAAATTGTGAACAATTTATATTAAGGCAAGAAAAACTCAAAACATTCATCTTTACAAATGTAGCTAAGAACCAAGGTTAATCAAAGCATTTGAAATGATTTAAAATACCTCTTCTAAAAAGTCAGCTAAATAAATGAACCATCCTTTTTCATTTCTTTACCTTTCAACTGCACTCAAAATATACAGCTCAGCCCTGGCCGGTTTGCATTAGTAGATGGAGCATCGGCCTGCGGACTGAAGGGTCCGGGATCGATTCCGGTCAAAGGCACATGCCCATTTTGCAGGCTCGATCCCCAGTGTGGGGCATGCA
>NW_006286679.1:347857-349215 GCF_000327345.1 Myotis davidii
ATATAAGAAAGCTCTTTTGCAAAAATAGCAGGCCACTAAGTTATTTTACCTGCTAGTCTTCAATGTATATTAAATGTCAAGCAACTAATTTTATTAAAATAATTTGACCTGGTTTTAATACATTGTTTCTCTGCTATAGTTCCAGCTTTTGGAGAAATTTGAATGCTGGATCTTTTCTACTTTCCTTGGATTTTTTGATGACTTCAAGCTACTTCTTTGCAAGATTTTTTGACAAGAACATCTCAATACAAGCTCTATTTCATTTGCTAATTTTTAAAGCATACATTTAGTATGCACTTTCTATGTGCCAGCACTATGCCTAGCCAATGATGCTACACCAGTAAATAACAGAACTGTTTTTCTATTCTACACCCATGAATATCCATTTTAGTAAGAAAAACTAATAATAAACTGTCTCTTACTATGACCATGGATGTTGTAAAGAAGAAGTTCAGGGCTTTGTTGGAATATTTTCCATGAGGGTTGACTCTACTTTGTCTTATGAAGACAACGTTTGGAGTCAGAGAACTGATGATAGGATTAGCAAGGAATAATAAATCTCTATTATTTTGGAGGTGAGATCAAGTATATTTCAAAACAAATGAAATTTGAGGTAACAGAGACCAGAGACCTGAGAATCAGGCATTGACACTCTGTTTTAAGAGCAATTTTAGCAAGTTTGGATTTTATCTTCAAGTCTGTTGAAATTTACTGAAGGATATGAAGCATGAGAACAATCGACTTAGAAGATAGTTTGGACATGCGACTTTGGGTTAATATGATAAATAATCTTGCTGTGTTGACTATGTGGATGGAGGGGATGAGAAACCAGAGGCCCTTCAGCCCTCTGAGGAACAGAACATGGGGGCTTAGGCTCACCTAATAGCACTTTACTTAGTGAAGTCTGTGCTCCCAGCAAACAACTCAACTTCTTACACAAAGCCTATGAAACGGGATTTACCTGCAGAGTCCCTTTATAAGTCTTTCACATGACAAAAGAGGATCTAACCACAGAACTCTCTGGGCACCTGATTAATATTTTTTAAAAACTCCAATCCACTTTACTATTTTTTTAACTAAAATATTGTCTACTGGAGATTTTTTTTTTTTTTTTTTTTGCTATTTGCCTCTGTTTATTTATTGAAACAGTACTTTTAAGATGGTTGGAGAGTTTTTCTTCTATTTTGTCCATGTTTGATCTGTAGTAGTGCACCTGACTAATGAATACCCTATTTTAGTAGAATCAGTAGATAGACCCAGATAGATGCACACACATATGTGTGTCTGTATTTTTAGTATTTGTAGGTAAAGGAGTATTTTTAGTAACTAAGTAAGGAAGTCAAGTTTTAGTTGTAGGG
>NW_006286679.1:349254-353228 GCF_000327345.1 Myotis davidii
TGTTTTGCAATAGTCATTTACATTATCAGAGAGTATTACAGGGAACAAAGCATTTTGCAACCATTATCTCATTAGATACATGGAATATATATTTCATCTCTTCGTGCTTTTTAAATTAGTATTCTTCCTTAACCTAAATAGCAAAGATTGAAAGACAACTAACCAAATTAATAATATTGGAGGGGGTATATTGGTTACTAATTACAGGAAAAATTATAATTTTAAATAATTGTCATGGGGGAAAGCTTAGAATCACTGAAGAAGAACATAGCAGGAAATGGATTTTTAGTAATTTTATTGGCATCTCAAAGATCTAACAGATTCAACAGCAAAACAGGCATATGATATATTCTTTGTAAAGGCAAAAGATTGATCAAAATGAACTTTTATTGTTGCAAAATACTTTTTCATCTTTAACTGCCTCTGGTCACAAACACACCATTGCTATTGCTTATATGTATGAGAGGATAATATAGAATTTTTGAAAGCATTGAAACACAGTCAAGGGTATTGAAAAATAAATCACATGATTAAATCATCATGGGCAGGATGACATTTGGAAAAGAACGTTACCGGGCTCTAAATATGTGGACACTGGCTCCTAAGGGAACCAAGTAGTGCTTGTCTCATGTCACACACATGCTTCAGTTGTCACGCTCACCATAAAAAGACCTTGAGGCCAGACACCAAGGATGAAAGTAAACAAATAAAGAAAAGATAGGTCCAAACCATGGCCCTAACCTCACTGACTCTCAAAAAGAATAAATCCAAATAGCTAATTGTGAAACTGATGCATTTTAATTTGAATAATCTAATTGCTAATTATATTCTAATCCTAAAATATAGGTTCAATAATTTTATTATGTAAATGTGTATGTTTATATGTATATACACAAATATATATATTTTTCCAAGAGGGGAATTTTATAAATAATATTTCTTATTTGTAATAATGCTTTGCAACTGATTTATAAGAACCAATGGACGAGACCTCGGCGTGATTGCTCTCCTGCCCCAGGGGCTCTAGGATAAGAGGATAATTCCATCAGTCTCCAACCCTTGTGATCATCCCCCAAAATGACTCGGCAGGTGAAGCCCCTGCGGAAGGCTGCTCGTCACCTGTAGCTGTCTGCTGTCACTATGGAAAACGTCCATTTAAAAACATTGGGGAGGGGAGACAAAATGGTGGCGGTATAGACAGACGTGTCCCATGCCTTGTCCCGGAGCAGATAGGGTGAGCAGCTGAAATGAGTAACATCCAGCCTGAATTGGCAGAGGAGATTCAGCTGGGAGACAGTTTGCAGCCGGGAAAGGCAGAGGACTCCCAGAGAAAGGTAAAGTCAAGGCTCTGGGAAGGATAATCGGCCAGAACTCTGAGCCCTGAGGATCAGAGAGAATCCACACAGCACCAGCTTGGGCCACGTCCCTTGGGATGGGCTCAGTGGAAAGAAGGTACACAGAACTGCTGGTCGGCAGGGGATTCCAGATCTGGGTCCACAGTCAGGAAAGGCTGAGGAGTGCCGGCAGGAGAAGAGCACGCAGAGGCGCAGCCTTTCCCCCATCGCAGGGGATTCTAGATCTGGATCCACAGTCAGTAAAGGCCAGCAGGAGGGGAGTGCAAAGAGGGGCAGCCTCTCCGGCCTCTGTGGCTTGTGCCTTTCTTCATGGAGCCTAGTTCATAGGACCTTTCGGATAGACACTTACCCGTGGCTGGAGTGTGGGAGAAGGTGCAGAATTGTGGAATCTGCGGAGGAAACTCCATCCACAAACCGGTCAATAACACCCCAGACTCATCTACAGAGGCAGGAAGAATGCAGCAGTGAGGGATAGAGCATGAGTCAGTGAGGGACCAAAAGAGGAGTGTGTAGTCATGTGGGATGTGTGTGTGTGTGTATGTGAGTGAGGCACAGACAGATCCTGCAGGACCTTTGGGGTCAGGCTAAACGGGCTTGCCAAACTATGCAGCCTCTGCTACCATTGTAAGCAGTTCCGGGAGGCTGGCTCATCCTCAGAAGCCTAGCATTTTTAAGGGGAGCTGCTGTAACTGGGAGCCAGGCCTCACCCCCACCCAGGGAGACCTTAGATAACACCTGGGACTCTAAAGACACCCCTACCAGGGACCTGCTACTTCGGCTGTGGTCCCATGGTCAACGAGTCTCCAGCTACCCTGGGTGCAGGCTCCTGTGAGTTCTGAAGCGTGCTTCCCTCTGACCAGCCCAATGCCTTAGCCCAAGGCACTGCAACCACGCAAGCAGCAGACACGTGAGCAACCCTCTCCTGTCCAAGGAGAAGCAGCCCCACGAGCAGCCTGCCCCAGGCCTAAGAACAGAAGCCTCACGTGGCTTGCCCCTGTCCAAGGAGCAGCAGCTGTGTGAGCAGCCCGCTCCCTCATCCAAGGAGCAGCAACCACATGAGCAGCCTGCCCTGTCTGAGGAGCAGCAGCTGCACGAGCAATCTGCCTCCATATGAGGAGCAGCAGTGGTGTGAGCAGCCCATACCCATACAAGGAACAGCATTGCCATGAGCACCCTGCTCCCATTTAAGGAGCAGCAGCCACACGAGCAGACTGCCCACGTCCGAGGAGCAGCAGCCCTGCGCAGTCCACACTGGTCTGAGGAGCAGCAGACACACGCAGCCTGCACCTGTCTGATGAGCAGCAGCTGGGTAAGCGGCATGCCCCCATCCGAGGAGCAGTAAACACAAGTGCAGCTCACTCCCACCTGAAGAGAAGCAGTCATGAAAGCAGCCCATCCCCCATCCGAGGAGCAGCAGCCACATGAGCAGACAGACTGACCACATCTGAGGAGTGCAGCCCTGCGCAGCCCACACTGGTCGAAGGAGCAGCAGCCACATGCAGTCTGCACCTGTCTGACGAGCAGCAGCTGGGTGAGCCTCCTGTCCCCATCTGAGGAGCAGCAGCCGCACATGGAGCTCACTCCTGCCCAAGGAGCAGCAGCCACACAAGCAACCTGTCCACCATCTGAGGAGCAGCAGCTGCACGAGCAGCCAGCACCCATACAAGGAGCAGTAGCCCTGTAAGCAACCTACCCCTGTCCAAAGAGCGCCAGCCTCACAAGCAGCCTGCCCCATCTGAGGAACAGCAGCAGTGTGCAGCCAGCCCCAATCCAAGAAGCAGCAGCCAGGTGAACAGTCCGAGCCAATCAAGGAGCAGAAGCCACATGAACATCCTGCTCCTGTCCAAGGAGCAGCAGCCGTGCTCAGCCCAACCCCACCTGAAGAGCAACAGCCTCGTAATCAGCCCAGTCCAAAGAACAGCAGCTGTGTGAGCAGCCTCACCTACCAGCCAGAAGAGATACCAGTGCTGGGAAGAGCACTCACCAGAGGAGCCACTGGAAACTTGAGGGGCAACTACAGCCTGAGGAACCACTGCCACCCAAGGAGCAACCCCTGCACGACTCGACATCTAGATCAGTTGGTACGACCAAAAATGGGTAGACAAAGAAACCCCCAAAGGAAAGAAAAAGAGGCATCACCAGAAAAACAGCTAAGTGGAACAGAGGCATGCAATATATCAGAAAAAGAATCCTATCTAATAATAGACAAACATGGTAATTGATCGTACCTTCACTATGCCTCCCATTGGCTAATCAGCATGATATGCAAATTAACCCAACCAAGATGGTGGCTGGCAGCCACACAGCTGTAGCGAGCAGGAGGCTTGCTTGATCCAGTGATGGAGGAAGCCAAGGTTCACCGCCTGCTGTGGCCCGGCGCTGAACTCCAAAAGCAACAAAGTTTTAATTATAGAAGCTAAACAAACCCCAGATACCCGCTTTCAGCAGGCCATGGTCTCAGAGCTGGAGCAAGTAGGAGCCGGCTCTCAGCTCCAGTGACGGAAACAAAGTTTCAATTATAGAAGGTAAATGAATCCCAGAATAAAAAAGAAAAAGAAAAAAAAGGAGAGGCTGGGAGCTTCAGTCTCCGGCCAGCCTGAAAACGGCCATCAGCCCCTC
>NW_006286679.1:353745-354508 GCF_000327345.1 Myotis davidii
GAGGGCTGCTGGATGCCAGAGGGATGTTTGATTGACAGCTTAGGCCCAATCCCCCGGGGAGTGGGCCTAAGCCAGCAGGTGGTCATCCCCTGCGGGGTCCCAGACTGCGAGAGGGCACAGGCCAGGCTGAGGGACCTATTCGCCCCCCGAGTGCACAAATTTTTGTGCACCGGGCCTCTAGTTTAGAATAAGGATCCTAGGGTGCATAAACTGGATGGAGGAAAACAACTCATGTAAGAAGCAAGAAGACCTGGATGAAAAAAATCAATAAATTACGTAAGAATCAAGAAGAAATGAAGAGTGATATAGCTGCAAATAAAAAACACCACAGAAAGTTTCAACAGTAGACTAGGAGAAGCAGAGGATCAAATTAGAAAATAAGAAGACAGGGGAGCAAAATACACCCAAACTGAACTGCAATTGGAGAAAAAAATTCAAAGACAGGAGGAGAGCCTAAGGGAGCTATGGGACAACATGAAATGAAGCAACATACGAATAATAGGGGTGCCAGAACAACAGGAAGAGCAACAAGGGTTAGAAAACCTATTTGAACAAATAATGTCAGAAAACTTCCCTGAGGTGGGGAAGAAAAAGTCACACAAGCACAGAGAGTCCCAAACAAGGTGAACCCCAAAAGACCCACAGCAAGACACATCATAATTTAAAAGGCAAACATTAGCCCTAACCGGTTTGGCTCAGTGGATACAGCGTCAGCCTGCGGACTCAAGGGTCCCAGGTTCGATTCCGGTCTAGGGCATGGACC
>NW_006286679.1:356251-356908 GCF_000327345.1 Myotis davidii
TGGAAGAAAAAAAACTACTGTATATGTGAAATTTTCTTTTGCATAAACCTAATAGTAACTACACAAAAAATCCACAATTGAGACACATAATATACAAAAAGAAAACCAGAGGGAATCCTCAACAAAATTCTAGCAAATCAGATCCAGCAGTACATTAGAAAGATCATACACCATGATCAAGGGGAATGTATCCCAGGGATGCAAAGATGGTACAATATCCACAAATCAATAAACGTGATACATCACATAAACAAATTGAGAGATAAAAAACAAATGGTATATCAATTGATGCAGAAAAAGCATTTGAAAAAATCCAACACCCATTTTTGATAAAAACTCTCAGCAAGGTGGGAATAGAAGGATCATACCTCAACATAATAAAAGCCATATATGACAAACCCACAGACAACATCATATTCAATTGGCAAATCGAAAACCATTTCCCCTAAGAACAGGAACAAGACAGGGATGCCCACTCACACCACTCCCGTTCGACTTAGTACTAGAAGTATTAGCCATTACGATTAGACAAGAAGAAGAAATAAAAGGCATCCAAATTGGAAAAAAAGAAGTAAAACTGTCCTTATTCACAGATGAAATGCTATTGTACAATAAAAAACCCTAAGGGCTCCATCAAAAAACTATTAGACTTAATAC
>NW_006286679.1:372007-372257 GCF_000327345.1 Myotis davidii
CCCCATCTGAGGAGCGGCAACCCTGGGCAGCCCACACTAGTCCTAGGAGCAGCAGCCACACTCAGCCTGCACCTGTCTGATGAGCAACAGCTGGGTGAGCCTCCCGCCCCCATCTGAGGAGCAGCAGCCACACATGCAGCTCACTCCTGCCCAAGGAGCAGCAGCCACGCAAGCAACCTGTCCACCATCTGAGGAGCAGCAGCTGCACGAGCAGCCAGCACCCATACAAGGAGCAGTAGCCCTGTAAGCA
>NW_006286680.1:0-521 GCF_000327345.1 Myotis davidii
AGCGCAAACGTGCTCGCGCGCGCGGAGCTAGCTTGGTCCTCTTTCCAACCCGAATTGCAAATTGCACCTTTAGGGAAAATCTAACCTTTTGGTGAGACGAAGCAGTGCTCCTCTGAGTTCACGCAGTCACGCTGCTTGAGATCCCTTGTTTCCAGGTTAGTAGCTGGTCTCTGGATGCCGGCAACAATCGCCCAAGATGGCGCAGTCTCCGCTGCTTAGCTGGCGCACCGAGAGAGGTTTCAGCCGCAGTCTCCAACCGTCCTTTTTTTCCTGGGGGTTCTCGGTCTTTCCTAGCTGCAGACAGTCTCTCAGTTGAAAATCCTCAGCCTATTCGGGCTGTATGTTACCCGTTTCAGCTGATCACCTTTATCTGCTCCAGGACAAGCGCAGGACACGTCCGTTTATACCTCCGCCATTTTTCCTCCTCCCTGTATTGTTGAAAGTATTACATAGCTTCTCCTTTCCCCCCCATTAACTTCTTCCAGCCCCCTCCCATCCCCCCAACTCCCCAGGAAAATGTA
>NW_006286680.1:1696-15843 GCF_000327345.1 Myotis davidii
GAAATGGACTGGCTATTCTTGGGGGGAAAAGGGATGAGGGGGATGCGGGAAGAGACTGGACAAAAACTGTGCACCTATGGATGAGGACAGTGGATGGGGAGTGAGGAAGGAGGGTGGGGTGGGAACTGAGTGGAGGGGAGTTATGGGGTAAAAAAGAGGAACAAATGTATTAATCTGAACAATAAAGATTTAATTAATAATAAAAAAAGTCCCCTTTGCAACCCAAAAAATAAAAAAATAAAGAGAACTTGTAACTGATCAAAACATTTCAGATAAGTGGAGGAAAGGAAGTGCAGCAGCCTCCACATACAAAGTAGGAAACCCTCCAGGTTATTGAGGGCAGAATTGCATGAAGAAACATGGTGTTCCCATGAATCATGTTGCCTGGCAGGTTACTAAAGAAGACTTTGTCACATTTGATTATATGCTGTGTATAGATGAGAGCAATCTGAGATTGACTAGAAAAAGTCATCATGTCAATAATAGCAAAGCTAAAATTGAACTACTTGGGAGCTATGATCCCCAGAAATAGCCCATTATTGAAGACCCCTATTATATGAATGAGTCCAACTTTGAGACCATGTACCAGCAGTGTCTGAGGTGCTGCAGGGCCTTCCTGGAGAAGGCCCACTAGAGCTTCTGTCCCTGAGTCTGCTGGTGCCCAGCCCCGCATCCCAGCCAAGGGTCACATCCGTGGCTTTAGGCCAGTGCTGGTACTTCCATGCACCTGCTGTTTCTTACCTTAAAAATGATTGTAGATGGAAATCAGTGGTTATGTTTGGCAAAAGAATAAATAAATATCTTTGACTCAGACAGTTAAAAAAAAAAGATAAGGGAAGGAGAGAAGAGTGACTATGCAAGGACATGCTCAGTTCATTCTTTTTTCTAGAAATCCAGGACTTTTGCTTCTAAAACCCAAAGTCCCAAATGCATACATATAATAATTCCTGGTTTTGTGCTTTCTTCGTGGAGCTATCAGAGCTTCCCTTGATGAAAAGCTATGGCACAGTAAGACAGGTATGACTCAGATCTATGCCCAACCAATGTGACAGCCTTGGCTCACTACAGCACCAGGACGTTGTAGCTGAGCCCACAAGTACCAGGGTTAATTGATGCCTATTTCTTCCCTTTGTTCATTTTAGGTCTCCATCTCCCTTAGCAAATGTGGAACAAGGGAATCTTTTGCAGAAAATAATCTCAGAACCTCACTCTGAGCTATGCCTGAAAAGTTCATGGCATTCTAGATTATTTAGAATATACTGAGCATTTACTAGGTACCAGACCCTGTGCTAAGAGCTCATACATTCACTTACTATACGATTCCATCATTAAAACAACTAAGCAAGGCAAGTATGACTGTAACCTCCACTTTTGATGTGCTGCAACCAAGGCTCAGCTGAGTGTGCTTCAGAAACCTGCCTGATCTGAAATAAAACATGACATACTTTAACCTTACTAGTATATTGTCATGACTCTGAGACTGAACAGGATCATAAGGTTGGCAATTTCCAAGGAGGAGGTGATTTGAAATCTGACCAAATTTCAGATAACTTCAACCAACCCTTGTGTGTCTGGGAGGCATTGTCTCTCTTAAACATATATTCACTCATAGGCAGGTGTGTGGGCATACACACACACACACACACACACACTCACACACACACACACAGATTGGTATGAGATAGTCCAAGTCCCATGTGATCAAGATACACCAGTTAGTTAAAAAAGATCCACAAGTTAGCAGAGTATTTTTCTACACTTATATTTGAGAACAATATTAAATAAAAATTATTAGGGTTTTCCTGGGAACTTAAGGCGTCAGAAGCTTCCAACCTTAACCCAAGGTGTGTTCACTTCAGAAGTTGTGCAGAGTATACTAGTATTATGTGCCAAGGATAGCTTAGAACCCTCTTCAGTCTTTTAATGGGCTGGATGTATTGTCATTTATCCATTCATCCAACAAGTAATCATGGAACTTCTCTAACATATGTCAGCAACTCTGTTATTCGTTAGAAATTCTGTCATTTCAATTACTACTGTCCTTTTTAAAAAAATTATCACTTTTTTTGTTAATCTTCACCTGAGGATATTTTTTCCCATTGGTTTTTAGGGAGAGTGGAAGGGAGGGACGGAAGAAGTGAGAGAGAGAGAGAGAGAGAGAGAGAGAGAGAGAGAGAGAGAGAGAGAGAAAGCCATCAATGTGAGAGAGACATATCAATTGGTTGCCTCTCACACAGGCCTGGGATGGAACCTGCAGCCTAGGTATTTGCCCTTGACCTGGAATTGAACCCAAGACCCTTCAATGCACAGGCTGGACACTAACTGCTGAGCTAAACACCTGCCAGGTCTAAAATGATCACCTTTTAAAAATATTTTTTTTATTGGTTTCAGAGATGGTAAGAGATCCTTCTTTATTATAGCTGCATAGTATTCCATTGTGTAAATGTATTTTTCATCTTCATTGTTCAAAGTATTAAAGATGTCCCCTTTTACCCCCTTTTTAATCCCCCAGTGATCCCCCTCAACCCCTCACCTGCCCCCACAAATGATCACTTAAAAAAAGATTTTTATTGATTTTTTAGAGAGAGAGGAAGGGGGAAGGAGAAGAGAGATAGAAACATCAATCAGCTGCCTCCTGTAAGCTTCTTACTAGGGATTGAGCTCACAACCTGGGCATGTGCCCTGACCTGGAATTGAACTGGTGACCTCTTGGTGCATGGGTCGATGCTAAACTACAGAGCCACACTGGTCAGGCTAAAATAATTACTTTTAATGTAACAAGATCTCTCACTAGGATGAGTGTCTTGTAAGAAGATACCATGCATTATTCATTATTATACATCTAGGACTTAGCCACATATGGGCATAGCTCTGTGTAGGCTATCAACAAATATTGGAGTATGAATGAAAAATTTCACAAGGAATATGCTGCATATAAGAAATAAGGCAACAAGGAGATAAAGTATAAACTAAATGGAATACAAACCCCACTAAGGGTAAATAGATGGTGCCATATTGAAGGTGGGATACCTAAAAGGGAAACTCTTGTAATACCCAAACTCCATTTGCAAAATACACCAGAGTCTCTACACTCAGATAAGAATACATCTTAGGTAGGATTGCAAAATAACATGCAGCCATATAATGGGAGGCCTAGTCTGTTTATCATACAATATGCAACACAATTCTCTGGCACACTAGGTACAGCAGAAATGAGAAGGGAAAGGGTATGAATATGAATGGCCCTTTCTTCTAGGAATTAGAAGATAGCAGATTTTTTTTTTTTTTAAACAGGGGAGTACGCAAACACAATCCTCCACTACCACAAGTTATATAGTTGAGTTTTCCACATTTGGAGAAATCACAGGGGTCAGCATATCTGGAATACAATGGATAAGCCTGGCTCTGGGAAAACCACCTTCATGATCATGGTATCTCCCCTGCCAGGTAAGTATAGAGATAGCAGATTTTATATGTGAATTCTGTTGATGGGACCCATCCCATCCCATATTCTGCAGATTCCATTCATTTATAAGACATTTCTGTATTTTCTTTTCTTTTCTTTTCTGGACAAAGAGCCTGAATGGTCTCATCGTTTCTGGCACAAATCATGCAGGACTTTTGACTTTCAGTTTGTTGCAGGTGGCAGTAGAAGCAGCCCATTGTTTCTTATATAGCTACTTACTAATCCTATCTAATAAAAGACAAAAAGGGTAATTAACCGTACCTCCGCTACACTTCCCATTGGCTAATCAGGGTGATATGCAAATTAACCGCCAACAAAGATGGCGGTTAATTTGCATACGCAGGCTCCAAGTGGTGGAGTGAAGCCAAACAGCCCTGAAGTGGCCGAGCAGTGAGGCCTCACCCCCGGGGATCAGCAGAGGAGTGAGGGCTCCAGGCACCAGGATCAGCGGAGCTGTGAGGCCTCAGGGCCCCGGCATCAGCGGAGCCCCGAGACCTCCCGGGCCTGGGTTCAGTGGAGCCGAGAGGCCTCCTGGCCCCAGGTTTAGCGGATCCAAGAGGCCTCCCGGCCCTGGGATCAGCGGAGCTGAGAGGCCTCCCGGCCCCTGGAGCAGCATGACGGGGGTGGCGCCGCAACCCCCAGATTGGCCTTGCTCTGTGGGTGACAGGGGTCAGCACCCTAACTCTCAGACCGGGCCTGCTCTGTGGGTGATAGGGGGCAGTGCCCCAACCCTCTGATCAGCCCTGCTCTGTGCATGACAGGGGGCAGCACCCCAACACCCTGATTGGCCCTGCTCTGTGCGTGACAGGGGGACACCCCAACCCCCTGATCAGCCTGGCTCTGTGTGTGACGATGGGAGCTCCCCAACCCCCTGATCGGCCCTGCTCTGTGTGTGACAGGGTGCGGCGCCCCAACCCCCCATGGGCCCTGCCCTGTGTGTGATAGGGGGCCGCACCCCAACCCTCTCGCCCTGCGGCTCTGTGTGTGACAGGGGGCGGCGCCCCAACCCCCTGATCAGCCCTGCTCTGTGCGTGACAGGGGGTGGTGCCCCAACCCTCCGATTGGTCTTGCTCTGTGCGTGACAGGGGACGGTACCCAACCCCCTGATCGGCCCTGGTCTGTGCATGACAGGGGGGAGCTCCCCAACCCCCTGATCTGCCCTGCTCTGTGTGTGACAGTGGGCTGCGCCACAACCTCTCCATTGGCCCTGCCTTATGTGTGACGGGGGCAGTGCCCCAACCCCCCAATTGGCCCTACTCTGAGCGTGACTGGGGGTGGCATCACAACCTCCTGATCCGCCCTGCTCTGTGTATGACAGGGGGCAGCGCCCCAACTCCCCAGTCGGTCCTGCTCTGAGCCTGACCAGGGGCTGCGGGGCAGGCACTTAGGGATTGGGCCTGCCCGCTGCCACCCGGGAGCAGGCCTAAACCAGCAGGTCGTTATCCTCCGAGGGGTCCCAGACTGTGAGAGGGCACAAGTGGGGCTTAGGGATACGCCCCCCCCCGCCAGTGCATAAATTTTTGTGCACTGGGCCTCTAGTCTATATATATAAAAGCCTAAGTGACCAACTGTTCGACCATTTGACTGTTTGACCTGTAGCTATGATGCACACTGATCACCAGGGGGCACATGCTCAATGCACAGGCATGGAAACATGCAACAGACTGATGAATCTCAGAGGGAAGGAGGCGGGGGGGACGGGAAGAGATTAACAAAATATCTTATATGCATACTAGAGGCCCGGTGCACAAATTTGTATACCAGTGGGGTCCCTCAGCCTGGCCTGTGGCAACTGGGCCAAAACCGGAAGACTGACATCCCCCAAGGGGTCCCGAATTGTGAGAGGGCACAGGCCAGGCCGAGGGACCCCACTGGTGCACGAATCTGTGCACTGGGCCTCTAGTAGTATATAAAAGCATAGCTTCCATAAATTGAGCAGCTCTCCTAAGTTAGGTTATGTTTCACCCTACATAATTAATTTTCAGAATAACTCTATAAGTTAGGTATTTTCCCTCCCATTTAATGAGAGAGAGAGAGAGAGAGAGAGAGAGAGAGAGAGAGAGAGAGACCTTGTGGAAAGAAGAAGGAATTAAGACTTCAATTTAAGATCTAAATTTATCACTACCTGGTATTATGGATACTAAATGGTGTTCCTTAATATTTCCTACCTGAGAAGCAAATCTGTTCATCAGCTACAAAAGAGCAGTAGCTAGAGTTCATGGTCAGCCTGGCAGGGAAGAAGTTCTTAACACAGCACCCTTTGGAACACTAAACCTCGATGGAGGTAGGACTATGGAGATGGCACAAAGCTGTGAAGGACTTATGGAGATTAGTGAATGGCTGTATCTTTCAGTGAAGTAGAAGTATAGGTGGCATCAGTGTCATGATGTCACCCCCTCCTGGCCACTGCACCCCAAGACAGAACAAAATTTTGGGGTATTTACAAGTTCCTGTGTCAAAAGGGAGCACATTGTGTCAATTCCTATAACCACTGTGTCAGGTTGGCCAGGATGGCATCCATGGACTATTGCAGTTCCTTCTGACTACAAAACAGTCCTGGTATACGATTACCAACAACTCCAGCAAGATGGCACAGGTCATCTCTTTTACCTGTTACACTTTGTGAATCAGGTATTTTGCTTTCACAGATTACTCTCTCACATGATTTCTGATGAGAATGCCAATTTTATTTTTTCTCTCTCAACTTTTGGTTTCAAGTTTCAAGGCCAACCAAGTGTGTTTTCATGTCTATAATCCAATAGCCAAACAGTTGATAAGAATTACATCCCCAAACACTCTCTCCTTATTTTGCTACTCAATTCATGTTTAATATCTATCTCAGTGACCTCATTGCCCAAAGACATCCTATTTTATGCCAATTTTGGCTTCTAGCTTATCACAGATTATATTTAGTGTACATGTTGAATGGATGCTTGACAATAATGTGTATTTGGATTCAGGGTTCAAGATTTATTCATTAAGTCATTTTTCATATGTTGCTTAAAACTTCTACTTTGAGTCTACCTGAAATAAGAGGTGTGGGCGTGAAGGCCAATACTCATTCTAATACCTGTGCCTGAGCTGGTCCCCTTGAATGGCAAAGTGAAAGGCTGTGGGCGGCAGTTTTATCTCCTGCTGTTTGGTGGTACAAAAGCAGTTGGCTTTTTCAATCTTGTGAGGACACAATTCCTGGTCTCTGCAAATATCCCCTTAACTCGTTGTTAAATTGTTCTCCTATCTTCTCCAAGCTTCTATGCAGAACTTCTCAAGACAAGACTAACATTCCTTCTTGCTCTTAGTTGCCCTTTCAAAGCTTTAGTTTTTTATTTTTATTTTTAAAAAAATATATTTTATTGATTTTTTTACAGAGAGGAAGGGAGAGGGATAGAGAGTTAGAAACATTGATGAGAGAGAAACATCGATCAGCTGCCGCCTGCACACTCCCCACTGGGGATGTGCCCGCAACCCAGGTACATGCCCTTGACCGGAATCGAACCTGGGACCCTTCAGTCCACAGGCCGACACTCTATCCACTGAGCCAAACCGGTTTCGGCCCTTTCAAGGCTTTATAGAGAAAACAAAAAAACATCTGGAGGGAACACCTCAATTTCTCTGATACACACCTTGCTCACCTTCCAGAACAGTCTTTTTGTATAAGGCCAATACCCCAGTACACTTAAATTTCTCTAAACTTAAAATAATAATTTAAGAAGTCCCTGAAGTTCTTTAAAAAGTTAGTTTCTGGATATAAATCCAAAAGAATTGAAAGCAGGGTCTCAAAGTGATATTTGAATGCCCATGTTCAAAACTGTCAAAAGGTGGAAGCCACCCATTGTCTTCATTATCAGAGAAGTGTAAGCAAGGAGCCCAGAATGCTGGTGAACCTTGATCCCTGGCAATGGTCAGAGTTATGCACCGATTGTTTAGTCCAGACAATGGGGGCTCAAGCAATTTCCTGACCAAATAGTCTCAGAGTAAATCTTTCTAATATTTACTGACCTTTAAGATAGTCTGTCTGTTACCACAATTGCCTGTCTTACTAATAGATGTGTATCCAAAATTGAATATAAGGTTGGCAAGGCCTGGGCAGAAGTGGAAGTCCTTCTCCTTGCATTGGGCTTCCTACCTGGACCCCGATATTTCCAAATTATTATTTTTTGTCTCGTCTCTGTCATTTGCGCACGGCCCTTCTCCAGATCCCGAACCCTGAACCATGCAGGACGTGGGTCATCACATGGAAGCAATCCAAATGTTCATTGATAGATGAATGGATAAGCAAAATGTAGCATAGCCATACAAAGGAATATTATTCAGTCTTAAAAAAAAAAAAGAAAGGAAATACTGTGTCCTGGCAGCAACATGGGTATCTATCTCTCAAAAAATGTATATACAGCCAAGACCGGTTTGGCTCAGTGGATAGAGCGTCGGCCTGCGGACTGAAAGGTCCCAGGTTCGATTCCGGTCAAGGGCATGTACCTGGGTTGCGGGCACCTCCCCAGTAGGAGATGTGCAGGAGGCAGCTAATCGATGTTTCTCTCTCATCGATGTTTCTAACTCTCTATCTCTCTCCCTTCCTCTCTGTATAAAATCAATAAAATAAAATAAAAATATTTAAAAAAATGTATATACACTTTAACAGCTGATAGCTCAATTTTGAAAATGAAATGTATTTTAATAAACAGTGCCATTATAATTATTCAAAGTGTGTGTACATATCCTTGAGGACATTATATTAACTGAAAGAAGCCAGTCACAGAAAGACAAATACCACTTATTTGAGGTATTTAAAGTAGTTAAATTATAGGAAAAAGTAGTATGGAGGTTGCCAGGGGCTGGGGGAAGGGGAAAATGGGGAATTGTTTATTGGGTGTAGAGTTTCAGTTTTTAATTTTTTTAAAAAATATATTTTATTGATTTTTTACAGAGAGGAAGGGAGAGAGATAGAGAGCCAGAAACATCAATGAGAGAGAAGCATTGATCAGCCGCCTCCTGCACACCCCCAACTGAGGATGTGCCTGCAACCAAGGTACATGCCCTTGACCAGAATCGAACCCGGGACCCTTGAGTCCACAGGCTGACGCTCTATCCACTGAGCCAAACCGGTTCTGGCGAGTTTCAGTTTTTAAGATAAAAAAGTTCTGGATGTCTATTGCACAGCAATATGGAGGCACTTAACACTATTGAACTGTACACTTAAAATGGTTAAGATGGTAAATTTTTATGTTTATGTGTGTTTTACCACAATTGAAAAAAGTACCTGGATCTCATGTATCTTTTTATTTTGCAAGAACATTCTATGGTCATTGTCATCTGTCCTTTAACTCTCACTTCCTTCTTTAAAAATATATATATATTTATTGATTTTTTTACAGAGAGGAAAGGAGAGGGATAGAGAGTTCGAAACATCGATGAGAGAGAAACATTGATCCAGCTACCTCCTGCACACTCCCTACTGGGGATTTGTCTGCAACCAAGGTACATGCCCTTGACCAGAATTGAACCTGGGACCCTTCAGTCTGCAGGCCGATGCTCTATCCACTGAGCCAAACCGGTTAGGGTGACTTTCACTTTCTTTTGAAACCACTGTCCTCTGACTTCTGTCCTCACTGTTCCATCAAAACTGATCTTTTTTTGTTTGTTAATCTTTATATGAGGATATTTTTTTCCATTAGAGTTTTTTTAGAGAAAGTGAAAAGAAGGTGGTGGGGAGAGAGAGAGAGAGAGAGAGAGCAGAGAGAGGAGAGAGGAGAGAGAAGAGAGAGAGAGAGAGAGAAATGTAATGTGAGAGTAACACATCTCGCTCGTGCTCCACCAGGATGGGGATCAAACCTGCAACCCAGGTACCACACTTGACCTAGAATTAAACCAGAGACCTTTCCAAGCACAGGCCGACTCTCTAACCCAGGGGTCCTCAAACTTTTTAAACAGGGGGCCAGTTCACTGTTGCTCAGACCGTTGGAGGGCCGGACTATAGTTTTTTAAAAAAACTATGAACAAACTCCTATGCACACTGCACATATCTTATTTTGAAGTAAAAAAAAGGGGGGGGGGGAAACAAATACAATATTTGTATTTGCATGTGGCCCGAGTGGCCGTCGTTTGAGGACCCCCTGCTCTAACCAATGAACCATACTGTCCAGGGCCCAAAACTGTTCTTGTTAAAGCTGTCAAGGACCTCTTAATATTTCTGGACTTAGTGTACTCAACCCAGAGTATTAGAGACTGTTCACCACTTCTTCCTGGAAGTTCTCTTATTCTTTGGCTTCTGTGAGACTCTTTGCTGACTGAGAACTCTTTTTGCAGCCTTTTCTTTATTTTTTTCCTGCCTTTTTTTCTTCATAAATAGTTCTGTCCCTGGCCTGAGGATCTTTGTGTCTTTAGAGTTCTGCAGTTTCCTTTAGATAGCTGAATTAAACCTGAAGTATCAGCTGTCAGATTTATATTTCTGATCAGATCTCCCTCTGACTAGTCAACTCTATGTAAGTATCCCAGATTTTTCAAACACACCTCCTCAAACTAAACTCATCATTCCTGTTGTGTTTTCTAGCTCAATGACATCCATCCCCGAATTCTATTCTGAAACCTGGAAGTAATTCTGGAATCCTAATTCTTTATTATCCTCCATATCCAATAAATCAAAAAGTCCTATTGATTGCATTTCCCTTATTAATTCTCAAAATTCACCTTAACTGCCAGCACCTTGGCTTAGGTTTGCATTACCCAGTGCCTTTAAGTTGGTCTTTCTGCCTCCAATTTTGCCTTCCGCAATTTTGTCATGCACAGTGATCTTCTTAGAACTTGTTTGATTGTGAGGTTTGTCTACTTAAAAGGCCTTCAGTAGCTTGCTATTGCTTTTAGGGTAAGTCTTTTTTAAAAATATATTTTCATTGATTTCAGAGAGGAATGGGGAGAGAGAGAAAGAGGGAGAGAGATCAATGATTCAATGATGAGAGAGAATTATTGATTGGCTGCCTCCTGCACACCCCCACTGGGGATTGATCTCACACTGGGTATGTACTCTTAGGGAATTGAACCTGGGACCCTTCAGTCTGAAGGCTGGAGCTCTATCCACTGAGCCAATCCAGCTAGGGCAGAGTGAAGTCTTAACTTCTTAATATTACCATACAAATCCCCTCTGCTCATATATTACTACACTCTTAAAAAATTATATATAAATATTTCAGAGAGGAAGGAAGAAGGAGAGGGAGATAGAAGATCAATATCAATGATGAGAGAGAGGGGATCGGCCTGCAACTTGGGCAAGTGACCTGACTGGGAATCCAACGGTGACTTCCTGGTTCATAGGTTGAAGCTCTACCACTGAAACACACTGGCCAGGCTCACTACACTCTTTAGCCAGCGGTGCGGCAGAGTGTTTGTGCCTGCATTCACAAATAGAGAGTGTGAATTCGATTCTCTGCCAATATTCAGTGCGATGGGACCGAAAGCTGCATTATTTTAACTCGGGTTTTTCCCATGATCACAGATATTACTGAGCATTTAAGCACCTCAGATCCCTCTAGCAGCCCAGACAAGCAACAATGCAGCACTTTTGAGGAGGGGCCAGGGACTACCGCCTCCAGGCGAGGGAGGGTGCGCGCAGGCGCAGGCGCAGGCGCAGGCGCAGGCAAGTGAAAGCCTTTCTAGCCCGGCCCTCCCTTCCCAACGATAACGGAAAGAGCTCACGTAAAGTCATTTCCGGAAAGTGGAGCAGCGCTTTGTTAGCTGCAACATGGAGGCGACTGGTGAAACTGAAAAGCCGGTGAGGCACTCCTCTGGGGTCGGGTGAATGGGGAAGTCGAGCTGGCTCTAGCTTTGAACTCCTCCTCTCCTCTTTTTTTCTTCCCAGGTTTCCGGGGAACTGGTATCAGTGGCACATGCACTTTCTCTCCCAGCCGAGTCTTACGGCAACGACGTGAGTATGACTCAGACACAGCTCCAATTCACCTAGTCTGTGACGGCTGCAGGGCCTCCACGAAATTGTAACCCCCTGCCCTGATATGTTATGTAGACCATGTCTGCTACAAAATCGCGCCTTTCAGCTCATTCTAATCCTTTTGGTCCACGAACGGAGGACTAATACCAATGGAAGTAGTTCCCTGCAAATTAGAATCCCGCATGAAGCATTTAAATATCCCGATGTCCAGAGCGCAATCCATATCAATTAAATCAGAATATCTGAGGCTGAGAGCCCGGTATCCATATTTTTAAAGGCCCTCGAGTGATTCCATTGTGCAGTAAAGTTGCAATGGCTTACGGTGTGTCTTGTTTAGATTCTTAAGGAGGAAGCACATGATGTATTTGAGGTTTTGTTTTGTTTTGTTGTTGTTAATCCTCACCCAAGGATATTTTTGTTTTGTTGTTGTTGTTAATCCTCACACAAGAGTGGAAAGGAGGGAGAGACAGAAACATCTATATGAGAGAGACACATCCATTGGTTGCCTCCGGCATGCATCCAGTCCAGGGCGGGGATCAAGTCTGCAACTGAGGTATGTGCCCTTGACTGGAATCGAACCTGAGACCCTTCAGTCCACAGGCGGAGGCTCTAGCCACTGAGACAAATTGGCTAGGGCCCATGATGTATTTGAGATACAAAACACAAGGATATGAGAACAGTAGTAACACTCAAATAAGAATGTGATGTAGGCTAGGTGAGTGGATCAGGGCATAAGATACAAAACAGTTTAGTTTAAGAATAAACATACAGAACCTAGACAGTAGATGAAGTGAATCTCAAATTGAATCCTCAAAGTGTAGGTGGACAAAGGACATGAATTAGTCAAAGAGCCTGGAGTAAAACTGCAAAGGGCTTCTTCTGGGGTCAGTGAAATAGATCCCTCCAGTTTGAGTGGGAGATTCTAATGCAGTGGTTCGCAACCTTTCTAATGCCGTGACCCTTTAATACAGTTCCTCATGTTGTGGTGACCCCCAACTATAAAATTATTTTCATGCTACTTTATAACTGTAATTTTGCTACTGTTACAAATCATAATTAAATATCTGATATGCAGGATGTATTTTCATTGTTACAAATTGAACATAATTAAAGCATAATGATTAATCACAAAAACAATATGTAATTATATATGTGTTTTCCGATGGTCTTAGGCGACCCCTGTGAAAGGGTCGTTTGACCCCCAAAGGGGTCGCGACCCACAAGTTGAGAACCGTTGTTCTAATGGACCAGGTGGTGGGTGCTTGGTAAAGGGTATTTATAAATTAACCTGCTTCATGATACTGTTTCATTTCTAAGTGTTATAGGGTGGGAAATTGGCTATCAGATAAACAAGTGATGATTATGAAATGCCACACTCTTAAAAGTGAAGAGTAATTTCACTTCTATTATTTTATTTTGTTGTTTCAAGAGTTCAGTTGTATATGTGTATTTATTATTTCAGTTTTGCAATGATTCAATTCAATCTTTTAAAAATGTTTTTAATTTACTGATTGGTTTTAGAGAGCACCCAATTTGTTGTTTCACTTATTTTTGCATTCATTGGTTGATTCTTATATATGCCCTAACCAGAGATCTAAGCCACAACCTTGGCTATTGGAGACAACACTCTAAATAGGGCCTAACTCAGTCTTGAGAATGTTATCTACTGTTTTATTTAGTTTCTAACACTTTCATTAGTTTCCAGGAAAAGATAGTCCCTGGCTCATTCTATTTATTAGACTGTGTAGGTAGCTTTTTGTTTGTCATAAGGACAGGAGAATTATTTTATTGCCCAAACCCATTAGTCAAGTTTTTATCCTTTGACAGCAACACCAGGTTTGGTAGATCTCCTGAGCATACAAAGGCTTCCTTAATTTTTTCTCTAGTGGCAGGATTGGGAGATTTCTGACTTGGCTTTTTTTTTTCCCTTTCTTTTTTCTGCATTTCAAGGGGTGTCCAGGCATGGGTAGTTTTTTTTATTTTTATTTTTTAAAAAATAATTATTGTTTTTTTTAAAATATATTTTTTTGATTTTTCAGAGAGGAAGGGAGAGGGAGAGAGAGAGAGAGAAACATCAATGATGAGAGAGAATCATTGACTGGCTGCCTCCTGCACGCCCCCTAGTGTGGTTGAGCCCAAAACCCAGGCATGTGCTCTGGACCAATCGTACCCAGGACCCTTTAGTCTGCAGGTGGATGCTCTATCCACCGAGCCAAACCAGTTAGGGCATGCTGGATATAACTTTTTAAAAAAATATATTTTGAGTGTGTATGTGTGTATAGTTAATTAGTTTTAGAGAGGAAGGGAGAGGGATAGAGAGATAGAAACACATTGATGAGAGAAAATCATTGATTGGCTGCCTCCTGCATGCCTTCTACTGGGGATGGAGCCCGCAACCTGGACATGTGCTCTTGACTGGAATCAAACCTGGAATCCTTCAGTCTGCAGGCTGATACGCTATCCACTGAGCCAAATCAGCTGGGGCGAGATTTCTCCTTTTTTACTCCTGCAAAGTATTCCAAGATACAGATGTATCACAGGTTTTTATCCACTCATTTACTATGGGCCCTTAGGCTGTTTCCAGATCTTAGCTATTGTAAATTGTGCTACTAAGAACATAGGCCATGTATACATTCTTTTTGATTCAGTGTTTCGGATTTCTTAGGATATATTCCTAGAAGTGGGATCACTGGGTCAAATGGCAGATCCAAAGTTAATTTTTTTTTAAAATATATTTTATTGATT
>NW_006286681.1:0-288 GCF_000327345.1 Myotis davidii
GGAGAGAAAAACTTTTTACTAAAACTTGGAAATTTTAGGTAATAGAGTCTACTTTTTAATATTTTTAGTATTGATTTCAGAGAGGAAGAGAGAGAGATAGAAACATCAATGATAAAAGAGAATCACTGATCAGCTGCCTCTTGCATGCCCCCTACTGGGGATTGAGCCCACAACCCAGGCATGTGCCCTGACCAGGAATTGAACTGTGACTTCCTGGTTCATAGACTGATGCTCACCACTGAGCAACGCTGGCCAGGCTTGAGTCTATTTTTAAAGGATATTTCCAAC
>NW_006286682.1:0-1281 GCF_000327345.1 Myotis davidii
TAATATTTTTCTGTATACCACATTAAGAGAAAACACACTTGCATAGTGCTTGACTAATTTCCCTTGTGATTAAGTATATACAACTTTAACTTTTGACATCACATGCTCTTTGAACTCTAGAGAAAGCAACATATACAACTGACCATGTCTGAAAATGGGTTCAGGTAGGAATATTCTTAAACTGTCTAGAGCTTTTTCTTGTGATTTATTAGTAGTCATCAAAATGCTGGCATCACAGGAAACTGTCTTCAAATTAATTTAAATGGGAGGCTGGTGTCAGATAAGGACAAATCAATTCTTGGAATAAGAACAACCTCTCCTTCCATAGATCCTGTTAATACTTCAGCTTTGATTATGTTAGATCTCAATCTCTTGATAATAAATCTAGTACCATTACAAAGACCTCATTTACTATTAAGATTTCTCAGTAGCATGATTAGACTCACTTTCAATTTTAATTTATAACATGGCATTACCAAAGGAGTAATACTATTAAGAAATTCGATGGGAAAATTTTCCATTTTGGCATCATCCATTGAATCCATGGAATCATCACTCAAATATGTGTGAAAATCTCCATTGAGCATGTCCAAAATGTCTTAATTTAATTTATGAGTGTGCTCATTTTTTGGGCAAAGAATCACATGTTTAGATATATTTTTAAATATATCTACAGATATACTATTTTCAAAGGTAGCTTCAATAATAGATCCATTACAAATCATTTCACGGGAAATTTCAATAATATCTATTCCTGAATGAAAACTGCCATCAAGTTTGCCATCTCAAAGTTTTACTAGCCATTCACTACTTACAGGCCCAGTGTACAAAATTTGTACACAGAGGGAAGGCATTCCCTCAGCCCAGCCTGCACCCACTCCAATTGGGGACACCTTGGGGGATGTCCAACTACCATAAACTGGAAATCGGACACCCCTCTCACAATCTGGGACTGCTGGCTCCTAACCACTCAGTTGCCTGCATGCCTGATTGCCCCTAACCTCTCTGCCTGCCTGCCTGATTGCCCCTAACCTCTTTGCCTTCCCGCATGATCAACCCTAACTGCCTCTGCCTCCCTGATCACTCCTGACATATCTAGACATTGCGTCGTTCAGTGACTGCTCCCTGGGTGCCAGTGGCTCCTTGGACTGTGGTTGCTCCTTGGGCGGTTGGAGTAGCAGCTGTTCCTCACTTGGCAGCAGCTCCTCTGGTGGGTGCTGTTCACAGCTGTGATGGCTCTTCTGGTTGGTGGGGGAGGCTTCACGTACAGCTGCTGTTCCT
>NW_006286683.1:0-3593 GCF_000327345.1 Myotis davidii
TGAGGGAACCCCAGTTTTCCATAGCACCAGCCCTAACTTTTAAGGAAAACGGACTAAGTGCAGAATAGTAACTGCTGTCCTGTTTCCGCCTGAACTTGGGTGTTGTGCTCCTGACCGCCACTAGAGGGCGCACGAGCTAACGAACAGGCCCTGCACCCAGATCCCTGGCACCTGGGAGGGCTTTGTTGGTTCAGTTAAATTTAGGAGGAGGTACGTGCTTCTATCTTAGTATCTGTTCTGAAAAAAAAAAAAAAATCGATCCCTGGCACCTCGGAGGGCTATGTTGGTTCAGTTAAATTTAGGAGGAGGTATGCGTTTCTATCTTAGCATCTGTTCTGCAAAAAAATAAAGAATACTGAGCAAAGCGGAAACAAACTCAATCCTAAGACTGGGAAGGCACCGTTTCTCCATCGGACGTTCCTGGAGGCTCCGGGCACCCCGAGATCAGATGGGGTGGGGGACACAGGACATGGTCCTAGTTGAGGGGCTGTAGGGGGAGAGCATCCAGGGAGCACTGGCCTGAAGAAGGACCCCGCCCTATATCCAGCCCTCCTGCCCCCCGGGGACCCCGCCAGCCCCCACGGAGAGCCCGGGGTGTGTGTGTGTGTGTGTGTGTGTGGACAGGAGACAGTCCCTGAATTGTCGCATTATTTCCAGCATCTCCTACCAGGTCAAGAGCCGGAAAACATCTGAATCCTAATAACCGGACAGTTTTCCAATGAGGAAGCAGTGGGAAAACCTTTTTATTTTATTTTATTAACGAGGTTCCTAGGAAACACCGTCCCACACTTTTTGGTGACTCTAGAGGTAATCTACGTTGCCCGGCCGGCCTGGCTCAGGGGTTGAGCATCGGCCTAGGAACCAGATGGTCAGGGTTCGATCCCGGTCAGGGCACAGGCCCGGGTTGCGGGCTCCTCCCCAGCTGGGGCCCTGGCAGCCGCCAGCCTGTTTCTCTCTCTCTCTCTCTCTTCCTTCCTCTCTGAAATCAATAAAAATATATATATTTCTAAAAAAGTAAAGTCTCCGATTCATTTGACAGGATGTCGTCACGTGGGGCCTCTGTGGTCACGTCCCGCGTGTTGGTGCCAGGGGACTGCAGGTCACGGCGCACTTTCGGAACCAACACCTCACCCGATTCACAGATCACGTTGTCACGACCGTTCACTTCCGGAGAAATGGTCGCCGGCACCGCAGGCACCTCAGAGCACTATTTATTGCAAGAGGACGGACACGTTTATTGCAGCGGAACACGCCAGGCCTTCGCTCTCCCGTGCGTTCCCCCCCTTATCGCACCGCAGCCACGATCGCTCGGGTCTTTAGTACAAAGAGGGCTCCAAAGACACGCTAGCTACCATCCCGGGTGAGGAGGTCTGCGGAGAACCGCCGACCTGGGCCCCTCTGCCCACGGTATGAACATATGTGTACCCGGTATGCACACAGGTCACGGGCACCTATTCGTTATAAATAACAGGGTTATCTTAGGTTCTACAAAAATAATCATTTTGGGCGGGCGCATGCAAACCCACACACACAAATTTATAAAACAGATCTCCAGGCTTCCCGCTTGCTTTTCCGTATAAATGTTGCCATTGAGCCGTCCGCTAGATGATTTCACGGCAAACCCCAACGTCCCCAGTGAAAAGCACAAAAATCTGCTTCTACCCACAGCGGTCCTCGCCCCACTCCACAGTCTGGATCATCGTGTTTCGGATGAATGGCAGCTACGTACCCCGTGTCCTCAGATATCAGACAGTCCCCGGGAGGCAAAAGCTTTCTTCATCCCACTTTCTGTCTCGTTTCGAATATTTACCGACGGCGGGGGGCTCGTTAAAATATCGTTTTGGCTTTTGTATTCTCCTAAGACGAACAAAGCGAAACCTGTCCCTGCCCCGCCCCGCCCGGTGCGGGAGGAGGACCAGCCCCGCGCTCAGCGCTGTGGGGGGCCGTCGGCGGGGACGGGCGGCTCCGGGCCCACGAAGGGCTCGTCCGGCTTCTGGTCCTCCTTCCCGCCGGCCGCCTGGTCCGTGATGGAGGAGAAGGACAGCTGGTCGTGCTCCATGATGTGCACCTGGTCCTCATCCCTGTCCTTCTTCACGTAGAACATCTTGCGGAACTTCTTCAGCTCGTGCAGCTCGCAGAAGGTCTCCAGCACCACCAGCATGGCCACCAGGCCGAGCAGCAGGTAACCTGCGCGACAAAACCCGCGTCTCAGGGGGACCCGGTCACGGGCGGATCAAGCCAGGACCCCAGGTGAGTCCGTTCATGAATCCGGTCATCGCCACTGCTCCGTTTCGAGGCACCCCTGGGATCCCATGGCTCAAAGGGGGGGGGACCCAGCCCGGCCGGCGTGGCTCAGTGGTTGAGCCTCGACCTAGGAACCAGGAGGTCACAGTTCGATTCCCGGTCAGGGCACAGGGCCGGGTTGCGGGCTCCATCCCCAGTGTGGGGCGTGCAGGAGGCGGCCGATCCATGATTCTCTCTCATCGATGTTTCTAACTCTCTATCCCTCTCCTCTCTGAAATCAATAAAAATATATTAGCTCTAACTGGTCTGGCTCAGTGGATAGAGCGTCGGCCTGCTGACTGAAGAAACATTGATCAGCTGCCTCTTGCACACCCCACACTGGGGATGTGCCTGCAACCCAGGTACATGCCCCTGACCGGAATCGAACCTGGGACCTTTCAGTCCACAGGCCGACGCTCTATCCACTGAGCCAAACCGGTTTCGGCAAAAAATTAATAAAATATATATTTTTTAAAAAAAGATGTGTCTGGTACATTACAGAGCGTGGCTGCCTGCACCCGGCTGCAATCCTGGGACTTGTTTGCAGGGAAACATTTTTCAATTAAAAGTTGGTTCTCAAGTACATTCTGTGGCACATTTTTACACGGTAATTTATAATGTCTATTATGAGTAAGAAATTGACCTGTCCTTTTTTTTTTTAAATTATATTTTCATTGATTTCAGAGAGGAAGGGAGAGGGAGAGACAGAAACATCAATGACGAGAGAGAATCATCGATCCGCTGCCTCCTGCACGCCCCACACAGGGGATCGAGCCCACATCCCGGGCATGTGCCCTTGACCGGGAATCGAACCCTGACCTCCTGGTTCATAGGTTGATGCTCAACCACTGAGCCACGTCGGCTGGGCCTTGATCTGTACGTTTAAGGTGCTTAGGAAAAATAACTCTCAGAAATAATAAGGTTTTTAAATAAAGCCTTCTGGAGGGGGGCATCCTGACCCAAAGAAACAGTGACAGCAAAATTGAAAATTTATTAACGAGAGCCCAGCTGGCGAGGCTCCGTTGTTGAGCGTCAATGTATGAACCTGGAGGTCACGGTTCTATTCCAAGTCAGGGCACATGCCCGCGTTGCGGGCTCGATCCCCAGTGTGGGGCGTGCAGGAGGCAGCCGGTCTATTGTTCTCTCTCATCATTGATGTTTTTCTCTCTCCCTCCCTCTCCCTCCCTCTGTTTCTAAAATCAATTAAAAAACATATTTTAAAATAATAGTAGTAGCCCTTCAAAGATAAAAGAGAATTATTCAAAATTGAGGTCAACTTAAATCTTTTAACTCTGAGTCTTCATGATGAG
>NW_006286683.1:3863-5136 GCF_000327345.1 Myotis davidii
GCGTGGCCCGCAGGCGGGGGGCACCCCGGGGCCCACGGGCACGGCACCGGGTACTCACAGGTGATGCCCAGCTTGTAGAGCTCCCGGAACCTCTGGTTGTAGCCTTCCCCCGGGACGTAGTCGCCCAGGCCGATGGTGCTCAGCGAGATGAAGCAGAAGTAAAAGGACTCCAGGAAGTTCCAGTCGTCCTCCAGCACCGAGAACACGGCGGCCGGGATGAGGAAGAAGCAGGACACGGTGACCACACCCAGCAGCACGGCGTGGACCAGGGCCACCAGCTGCTTGGAGAAGCCCCAGCGCAGGTGCACGTAGAGCACAGGCCGGCGGGTCACATGGATGGTGACACGCTGCACCACGGCCGTGAGGAACAGCAGGGTGAAGGGGATGCCGATGATGGAGTAGATGATGCAGAAGGCCTTGCCCCCGTCCGACAAGGGCACCGTGTGGCCATAGCCTGCGGGAGACGGGCGGGGGGGGAGGAGCACACAGTTAGTTACGTATGCATTTACAATATGTTTTTATTGATTTCAGGGAGAGACAGAAACATCCAGGCAGAGAGAGAATGATGGATCGGCCGCCTCCTGTACGCCCCACACTGAGGATCGAACCCGCAACCCGGGCCTGTGCCCTGACCGGGAATCGAACCGTGACGTCCTGGTTCCTAGGTCGATGCTCAACCCCTGAGCCACGCCGGCCGGGCTCTGAGCCTGTGGTAACAGCGAAGGAGAGGGAACCAGGACCAGCCGACCAGACACAGCGGAAGGACAATGCCGACTCGGTGAAGATGCGGACATCGGACAAGGGGAAGAAAATGAAGACAAAAGCTGCCCTGACTTCTTTTCCAAGCGTTTGTGCAATTATCTGGTCACATGGCTCATCCAGAAACCATAACACCTTTCCCCTCCTGCCACTTCAAGAGGTTCTCAGATGCCACCGGTTCCACAAAACGAACATTAAACACACACAGTAGGGTCCCAGCATGTATAACGTTAAATACGTGCAGTAGGGCCGGTGGTCCCAGCATGTGTAACATTAAACACACACACAGTAGGGCCAGTGGTCCCAGCATGTGTAACATTAAACACATGCACAGTAGGGCCGGTGGTCCCAGCACGTGTAACATTAAACACACACACAGTAGGGCCGGTGGTCCCAGCATGTGTAACATTAAACACACGCAGTAGGGCAGGTGTTTCCAGCATGTGTAACATTAAACACACACACAGTAGGGCCGGGGGTCCCAGCATGTGTAACATTAAACACACACGCAGTA
>NW_006286683.1:5616-7101 GCF_000327345.1 Myotis davidii
TTTTCTCCTGACATTCCAGGGCTGAGACTCCCAGGAGGTTGAGAACCGTGGCTCTGAGCGGGGTTCCTCACCGTTGTTGTTTTTAAAAAAATATTTTTATTGATTTCAGCGAGGGAGAGAGAGAGAAACATCCATGATGAGAGAGAATCCTGGATCGCCTGCCTCCTGCACGCCCCCACCCTGGGGATCGAGCCCGCAACCCGGGCCTGTGCCCTTGACGGGGAATCGAACCGTGACCTGACCTCCTGGTTCACAGGTCGATGCTCCACCACTGAGCCCCGCCAGCTGGGCTGAGTGTAGCTTCCTGAACCCATCTGTTCCTGGCACCGCCAGCTGCCCCTGGAACCCTGCCTGCAGTTCCACGGGTTAGCGAGGGCAGTGGGCATGGTGCCGGGCTCAGAGAGCAGGTACAGGAGGGGTGGGAGCGTGCGGGGCAGACCATGTGAGAGGGATGCGTAAAGCCGTCCACGTAGCAGACGGGGCGGCTCAGGGCCAGGGCGCACACCTGCCACGGAGGAAGGACGCTCTCACGGTCAGACATACGTGGAAGCAAAATGAAGGTGGAAGTGTGTTTTGTTGTTGTTAATTTTCCCACTGATTTTTAGAAAGAGTGGAAGGGAAAGGGAGAGACAGAGAGAGAGAGAGAAATATAGATGTGAGAGAGACACCTCCATTGGTTGCCTCCTGCACGCACCGCAACCAGGGCCGAGGCCGGAGAGGAGCCTGCAACCGAGGTACGTGCCTTTGACCGGAATCGAACCCGGGACCCTTCGGTCTGCAGGCCGATGGTCCATCCACTGAGCCAAACTGGCCAGAGCAAAGGTTATGTTTTATTTGCCTAATCAGGGAGTGGAATTATTTGTTTTGTGGGCAGTTACCCATCATAGCAAGGAAAGACAGACGGTAGCAGGGAATGCGGAAGAGCCAGACTGACTCCACCAAAGAAGCCACAGGCCCCGTCCACAGGTGAGCAGGAGGCTGAGGACGGGAGGCCACAAGCTTCATTTATTCCCAGGTGGCCGGGAGCCCCAGTAACTCACGGCCTCGGATCCACCCCCAAGGCAGCGGGGAGAACGCACCTGTCACCCGTGTGGACACACGCCCTTCCCCACGGAGCAAAACTCGGGGAGGACAGCTGGGTGGCGGAGCCTGGCGAATCCCTCCCTCTCTGAAAATAGTGCTCTCTGGCATCACACACTTTCCCGCTCCAGACTCAGCTCCGTCCCGGAGCCCGGGCTGCAGAGCTCGGTTGGTTATTCATCTCGTCCGCTCCTCCTCCCCAGCTGGCCCCCACGCCCCCACCTGTGCCAGGGGCCGTGCAGCCAGGCGATGGCCGCCCACACTGGGCCGCCATCTGTCAGCACCTCACAGAGCTCCGCAGGGCCCCGGGCCCATCTGCCGTCGGGAGAGGCATTCTCACTTCTGCAGAATTCCCGGAGCCGGTCATTTTTTCTTTTCCCTTTTCTTTTAAAAATATATTTTTGT
>NW_006286683.1:7379-9086 GCF_000327345.1 Myotis davidii
ATGCTGGTTTTTAAAAAAACATACTTTTACTGTTTCATGCCTGTCAGAAGGATGCCAATGACAAGTCCTTCCAGGATAGGCTCGATTTCTAAGGGTCACGCATAAACACCTTGGTAACTCTCTCCCCCACCCCCGCCACCCCCCGCTTCCCATAGACCTCACTGCCATGTCCATGTGAGTCACGCATTCGTCACCAATACAGTTTTCATGGAAATGACCGGCACAATCCTACCCAAGGGGCCAGTAACTCGCCTGCCCCTGGTGAGGGCCAAGGAGGAAGCGCTGATAACGAGCTACAGGCAGACGAGGCCTGAACGCATTTCTGGGAACTGAGCACATGGCCTCCTCGCTCATCCCTTTCGAGGCCCGGGCCGGGTCGGAGGTGAGAGGCTCCCGCAAAGGAAGTTCCGAGAGCTGCCCTAAGCTGACGAGGAAGACAGGCCGGGGCCACAGAGGGCAGAGGTGGGGGTCAGGGTCAGACTCTGGCTCCTGAGAAGGGACAGGGAGCCAGGAACAGTGGCCCGTGGCTGCAGCCTCCAGCATGGACGTGTGGCCAGCAGCAGTGCCCGGTTCCGTGCAGGACGAAGAAGGTTCTGTTTCTAGCACCTTCCTTGCATTTCAAGACCAAAGCTTCAAGCCACCGTGCGGCCCCTCAGAGGCGGGGCTGAGGTTCAGAGGGGTGCCCAGCCCGGCCGGCGTGGCTCAGCATCGATCTATGATCCAGGAAGTCACGGTTCCATTCCAGGTCAAGTGCACAGGCCCGGGTTGCAGGCTCGATCCCCAGTGTGGGGCCTGCAGGAGGCAGCCGGTCCGTGATTCTCTCTCATCGTGGATGTTTCTCTCTCTCTCCCCCTCTCTCCCTTCCTCTCTCAAACCAATCTTCAAAACAGGTCAGCGGAAAGCAATCCCGGGCGCCCTTCCGCAAACAAGAAAATGCAAGAGGAAACAGAAGCCAGCCGGCTCCCCTTACCCCGAGCCCAAGGCACGAAGACATTTTCTCCAGCCGCGACGCCCGCCGGTTCTGTTTCTAGCACCTTCCTTGCATTTCAAGACCAAAGCTTCAAGCCACCGTGCGGCCCCTCAGAGGCGGGGCTGAGGTTCAGATTTTGGGGCGTCAACGCCCGTTCAGCAGCGCAAACAGGATGTGGGGAAGGGCCCTGCTACTGAGAACTTCTCTAAATCAGTTCAAGCCCTGGCCGGTGTGGCTCAGTGGATAGAGCGTTGGCCTGCAGACTGAAGGGTACCAGGTTCGATTCCGGCCAAGGGCATGTCCCTTGGTTGCGGGCACATACCCAGTAGGGGGTGTGCAGGAGGCAGCTGATCGATGTTTCTAACTCTCTATCTCTCTCCTTCCCTCTCTGTTATTTTTACAAACAAGATAAATACGATTTCACACTCAGCCAGACAATATGACCCCTAGACTTAATAAAGTCCAAAACATAAGTTTTCAAGAATTGGAACCCATCAGTGAGAATGAAGAAATCTATATATCAATATTAAACATTGGTAATAAGAAAGAGAAAAGTAAGTCTCCTGGTGCAAGGTGGGATCTGGACTTCAGTTAGCTTTATCAGATGCACAGCCACAGATGTATTTGTCCCCAATTACACCTAAATGTTTAACATTTAATTAAATTAATAAACGCCCCCAAAGGTATCAAAGAATCATTTATTTATGAAAAGTATTATTAAAGAATATTTAACTACA
>NW_006286683.1:10510-12300 GCF_000327345.1 Myotis davidii
ATCCAGGAAGTCACGGTTCCATTCCAGGTCAAGTGCACAGGCCCGGGTTGCAGGCTCGATCCCCAGTGTGGGGCCTGCAGGAGGCAGCCGGTCCGTGATTCTCTCTCATCGTGGATGTTTCTCTCTCTCTCCCCCTCTCTCCCTTCCTCTCTCAAACCAATCTTCAAAACAGGTCAGCGGAAAGCAATCCCGGGCGCCCTTCCGCAAACAAGAAAATGCAAGAGGAAACAGAAGCCAGCCGGCTCCCCTTACCCCGAGCCCAAGGCACGAAGACATTTTCTCCAGCCGCGACGCCCGCCGGTTCTGTTTCTAGCACCTTCCTTGCATTTCAAGACCAAAGCTTCAAGCCACCGTGCGGCCCCTCAGAGGCGGGGCTGAGGTTCAGATTTTGGGGCGTCAACGCCCGTTCAGCAGCGCAAACAGGATGTGGGGAAGGGCCCTGCTACTGAGAACTTCTCTAAATCAGTTCAAGCCCTGGCCGGTGTGGCTCAGTGGATAGAGCGTTGGCCTGCAGACTGAAGGGTACCAGGTTCGATTCCGGCCAAGGGCATGTCCCTTGGTTGCGGACACATCCCCGGTGGGGAGTGTGCAGGAGGCAGCTGATGGATGTTTCTCTCTCATCGATGTTTCTAGCTCTCTATCCCTCTCCGTGACACACGAACGCCCGACAGGGACCATCTGGAATCACTGAGAATTGGGGGTGAGGGACCCAGCTCCCAGAGCCCCCCCACTCTCTGTCCTGAAAGCTAGGGTCCGGCCAACCTGCTCCGGTGAGAGGAGGTGGAGGAGCACAGGGCTGGGGCGTGGGCCATCTCCCATCTATGTTCCTGCCACGGACATACACACACATCCCTCGTACAGGGACACCGAGGCCGCTCGGGGATCACGCTGAGACATGGTGGGTGTGTCGCCCAGGGCCACCTCCCTGACCCCTTGGTGCCCCGGGCCCGGGTGTTCCCATGGATGTCCACCCCCACTCAGCCTGAGGGTCCCCCGCCCCATCTCCGGACTCTGCTCGTCCTGATGGTCCCCCGGGCAGTCGCTCTGCCTCGGGACAGGACACCTTGTCCTCGGTGACTGCAAACGCCTCCGCCCGGCCGGTGGGGCTCAGTGGTTGAGCGTCGACCTGGGAACCAGGAGGTCACGGTTCGATTCCCGGTCAAGGGCACACGCCCGGGTTGTGGGCTCCGTCCCCAGGGTTGGGGGCGTGCAGGAGGCAGGCGATCCATAATTCTCGCTCATCACTGATGTTTCTCTCTCTCTCCCTCTCCTTTCCTCTCTGAAACCAATGAGAATATATTAAAACAAAACATAAGCCCTCAGTGCCACGTGGCCCAGCCCCAGCCACCCCCCTCTGAGGCCGGGCTGTTGTCACAGGGCAGGGTCAGGAGCCAACAGTGGCTCCCGGCCGCCCACAGAGTCAAGTGCAAACAGTACTTCCCACACCGAGGCCTCTGCCCTTGCCCTTAGGCCTCCTGTGGCCACTTGCCAGCCAGCAGGTGGCCCTGGGCCCTGGGCGGCTGCCACCCTCACGACCTCTCGCAGGCCGGGCCCCGCCCTCTTCCGGGAACCTGGGCTGTATGTGTACGTCCTCTTCTGTGTCACCCACCAAACCAACCAGGTTTCTTTCTTTAATTAATTTTTTAAATATATTTTATTGATTTCAGAGAGGAAGGAAAGGGAGAGAGAGAAACATCCATGATGAGAGAGAATCATGGATGGGCTGCCTCCTGCCCGCCCCCCACTGGGGATCGAGCCCAAAACCCCAGCATGTGCCCGAACCGGGAATC
>NW_006286683.1:12400-13978 GCF_000327345.1 Myotis davidii
GTGCCTGTGCCTGGGGTGGCCTGTGTCACAGCTGGGGGACACGCGGGCGTGATGGGGCTGCCCCTGGTCTGAACTCCTCAGTGGGGCGGTCGGACACAGAGCAGCTGGGCACAGCCTCTGCGGCTCCGACAACGAACTTAATCCACCAAACCAGGGTCTTTAAATAATTGAGCGCCCTTGGCAACCGGTGTCCAAACACTCAAAGAATTTTAGTTACGAGAATGTCTTAGCCTTTTCATTCTAGTCTCAGACATTCACCTTCCCCCCCCCGTTATTCACAGCCTGGGACGACATAAAAAATACAGCAGTTGATGCCAAAACCGGTTTGGCTCAGTGGATAGAGCATCGGCCTGCGGACTGGAAGGTCCCAGGTTCGATTCCGGTCAAGGGCATGTACCTGGGTTGCGCGCACTTCTCCAGTGGGAGATGTGCAGGAGGCAGCTGATCGATGTTTCTCTCTCATCAATGTTTCTGACTCTGTCTCTCTCCCTTTCTCTCTGTAAAAAATCAATAAAATATATAAAAAAATTTTTAAAAAATTAAAAAAAAGAAAAAGAAAAAACATCGATCTGCTGCCTCTTGCACACCTCCTACTGGGGATATGCCCGCAACCAGGGTACATGCCCTTGGCCGGAATCGAACCTGGGACCCCTAAGACCGCAGGCCGAGGCTCTATCCACTGAGCCAAACCGGTTAGGGCCATCACGGATGTTTCTATCTCACCCTCTCCCTTCCTCTCTGAAATCAATAAGGATCTATTTTTTAAGGAAACCCAGCGTTTGAGAAGAGGACACTCAGGTCACCGGGGACAGCGGGGAGCCACAGTGCTGAGGTGGCAGCCTGCAGTGACTCATGGTAACTCAGCAAACTTCACACAGAGGGAAGACTATCATTCAGGGTGCCCCCAGGGTCACCTGGTACCTTACTCATCTGTTACAAACTGAGTGCTTCTTTGAAGCTAACAGAGTCCTACAATGCTGAGGTGTCTTGTTGGGGGGGGAAAAACGATTTAAAAAATATATATATATTTTATTGATTTATGCCGTTGACCGAAATCAAACCTGGGACCCTCTATCCACTGAGCCAAAGCTGTTAGGACAACATTGTTTTTCTTATTTCCTTCCTAGAAATAGAAAAGAGCTAGGCGGCCTGAAGAGACCGGCCCCGTCTCCTTGTCTCCCTTTGCTGCGGATCATTTCTCCTTAGCAATTCTCCCCAGGTACCCCCTGTGCGTTTTATGACATCACCGTGTGGACTGTCCCTCCTTCCCCGTCCCAGACGGACGGACACACAGACAGGCTGACCAGAGCCCAACGTGGGAGACCAGCCCCTGGTGAACCCAAGGCCCTGTAAACCTTGCTGGAGAGCCATCCACCTGAGCCCAGAGGGCTGATGCATATGGTGAGGATCTGATCTGGATCGAGGAGACAGCCGCCAGTTAAAAACCACTGCGCGGCCCGGCCGGTGTAGCTCAGTAGTTGAGCGTCAACCTAGGAGCCAGGAGGTCACGGTTCGATTCCCAGCCAGAGCACATGCCCGGGTTGTGGGATCGATCCCCAGTGGAGAGGGCACACCAGC
>NW_006286683.1:14177-15149 GCF_000327345.1 Myotis davidii
AGGGTCTGATTCCTGCTCAGGGAGAGAATGACCCCGTCCTTTCAGATGGGGTCCATCTCTGCACCCCCAGTGCCCCCCATGACCCCTCTCCAACCTGACCTCGTGTCAGGGCAAAACCCTTCCACCAACGCTGAGGGCAACGCCCAGAATGAACAAGAGAAGTCAGAGCACAACCTGAACCCAGGACATCGAAGCGCGGAGGCAGGCAAGATACCCCCAAAGTCGCCTGCTTTTGGATGGAGACCACGGCCCAGGTGACGGAGACATTGCAGGCGCCGGTACCGCATAGATGTGGCTGCAATCCGGATCGGATGACGTCCCTTAAGAATCAGCTCTAGCCCTGCGCCCTCCGACTATGCCCGACACCTGACACCCCACTGTTATGGGTCCAAACACTGGGCACCGGCATTTTCCCACTTTCCCGTGCGCCAACCCCACCGTCCGCAAAACCACCTGACTTTGGAGGCACCCCATTTCCCCCCCCTCACCCCCCCACAGGTGACTGGATAAGCAAAGCTGGTATTCTTGGCCAGGTGTATCGTTATGGCATAAAAGCAAATGCTTGATTTCTTTCGAGCCACAGTCATTTGTAACAGTAACAGTAGATCCTCAGTGCCAACCCCAGACTTCCTCCAGGCAGGCCAGGAAGACTGGGCTCAGTTCCTCCCCGGAAAGGACGGTGGCACTTTCTGGGGTGAGAAGCTGCTGGCCTAGTGCACCCATGGGCCTCAGAGACCAGAGGACCCCCGAGAACAGCACCTAGGGGTGCCCACTGCTTCTATTCTGGGCAAGACAGAGGCTGGCTGTGCTGATGGGCTGGGTGACAATGATTTCAGTGACTATTCATCAACAAAGCTCTCTCTCTCTCTCTCTCTCTCTCTATGTCTCCCTTCCTCTCTTTCTCTCTATAAAATCAGTTAAAAAAAGATATGCCTAAGTCTTATCCCCTCAAATAAGACTTATTTGGAAAGA
>NW_006286683.1:15254-17078 GCF_000327345.1 Myotis davidii
CCCATTAAAAAAAATCCATTGATTTTTGCTAATTTTACAAAACCCGAAGAGGCCCCATTTCCACCTAGTTTATCCTTAAGTGCCCCTTGCACTGATTTCCTAAATGAACTCCTGTTTTGCATGAATAACAGGCTTTCTCGGGAACTACAATGCAGTCGGAATACCAATAGTCAGAGGTCCACGCCCCTGGCCAGTCTGGCTCAGTGGATAGACCCTCAGCCCGCGGACTGAAGGAAGGGTCCTGCATTCGATTCCCGTCAAGGGGACCTGCCGGGGGGTCGCTGGCTCTGGCTCGATCCTCAATGTGGGGGCGTGTGCAGGAGGCAGCTGATCCACGATTCCCTCTCACCACGGATGTTTCTGTCGCTCTCTCCCTCTCCCTTCCTCTCTGAAGCCAATTAAAACACATTTTTAAAAAATTCACACACAAAAAAACCAAGACTTCTTGTTTACTTCGGGGTAAATGCACTTCCATTTTAGTCATTCGCCCCAGACTTCTGAATCCTTGTCTTACAGAATCCTAGCCGACAGCGTACGAGCAGTTATTCCCCAATAATTACCCAAATGCTGGATGTAGCCCAGGGATTTCAAAACAAACAAACCCTGGCAGGTGGGAAGGGTGGGGGTGGGGTGAAGGCAGAGTTGAAGTAACAAAGTAGATTCACCTGCCAAGGAGAGGGGATGGGGTGCAAAGGACTCCTGGCAGGGGGGCCACACTGGCCGCTGGGAAGTGTGTGACCTTGTGCAAGTCAGGATGATTGTTCAAAAGATCAGACTGTGCCCGGCCAGTGTGGCTCAGTGGTTGAGCATGGACTTAGGATCCAGGAGGTCACGGTTGGATTTCCCGTTAGGGCACATGCCCTGGGTGGTGGGCTGGATCCCCACTGGGAGGAGGGGCCGCCCATCAATGCTTCTCTCTCATCATCGATGTTTTTATCTCCCTCTCTCCCCCTCCCTTCCTCTCTCTGAAAGCCATAAAAACATATTTTAAAAACAAATAACAAAACACAAAAGGCCAGATGCACTGAGCGTTCTCTAAGATACATTCCAGGCGCACCTCCCCGCAGGTGTATGTGCCTGGCTCGGCTGCGGGGGAAACCCAGCCTTCATTCATCTAGACCAGCCCAGCAGCTCTGGCTGCCCCCGGGGGCAGGGCAGGCCTCGGTCACCCGGGTCGTGGGGCGCTCCTCCACTCCGCCCGCCCTGCTGGGTGAGTCCTGCCAGGGAGGCAAGTGCGCCTGGAAGTTCCAGGCTGGCTCCCCATCCCGAAAGTTGAAATACTGCTGAATCAGGGCGGCCCCATTTTGCCAGATCCGTGGCATTCCCTCACCCCTCCTCCTCCTCCTCTGAAAAAAAACACACCAAAAAAACACACACCAAACAAACAAAACCGGCTCGGCCTGCGTGCCCAGGTCGCCCCCAGGAGCAGTGTGATGTCACTCGGTCCCCTCGCTGCCCTCCCCCGCCCAGGTAGACAGGAGCCCACAAACCTATGCATCACCCAGGGAACGGCGCCCGCGGGAAGGTGACCCTGCCACGCGTGATCCTGCGAGTCTGCGGCCTGTGCGCGCTCGCGGGATGGGTCCCGGGGAAGGTGCGCGCCCTGGGACCTCGGAGTTTCTCCGCAGCCCGGGGCCCAGGCCAGGACGGTGTGGGTCCCCATCCAACCAGATGCCTGGGGATCGGGAGACCCAGAAAAAAAAGACGTCGCCCATGAAAGCCCCTCGAGCCACCCCGGCCGTAGGCTTTAGGGTCCACTTCCCAAGAGTTACCGGCGGCAAACCCAGTCCACTCACTTGGGCCACCTCCCCCGCTTCCGGCCCC
>NW_006286683.1:17672-21516 GCF_000327345.1 Myotis davidii
CGGGCCCCGCCAGCGCCAGGCTGGGCGGGGGCGGCTCCTCCGGCTCCGCTGGGTTCAGAGGGAGAACCGGTTTGGCCCCTGGTGGGCGGTGAGAGCATGCGCGTGTGGATGAGTGAGTGTGTGTGTGTGCACGTGCATGCCTGACAGTGTGTCCGTGTGTGCATCTGTGAGATTGTGTGTCTGTGTGCACACCCGTGTGTGTGCAGGAGCGTGTGTGTCTGTGAGTGTGCTCACGTGTGGGCATGTGCGTGCACGTGGCCACACTCGTGTGAGTGCATGGGCATGTGTATACACATACGTGTGGGTGTGTGCATGTACATGTGCACATGGGGTGTGCATGCATGTGTAAAGGTATGTGTGTGTGTCTGTGAGTGTACACGTGCATGTGTGAACATCTGCAAGAGCGTTTTTGTGTGTGCATGTGTTTGCGCACGTGTCTGAGTGTGCGTGGAAGTGTGTGTATCTTTGTGGACTGGAATAGAGTGTGTGTCTGTGTGCCTGTGCTGTTGGCTATGCCCCACTGTCCAGGCCCCGGTAGCCCAACAGTGAGCCCTGGGGTCCCCATCATGGTGGGTCCAGCGCCAGGCACCTCAGATTCCTACTAGAAGCTTCTGCCCCGCTCCGCACCCTCCACAAGAGGCACCGAAAGCCCAGGGGAGCGTGGAAATGTCCCATGGCGGAGCTCTCTCTCTTTAACACATGAAGAGTGACAAGGTCCCAACCCGCCGACTCCCAGAGGGACTGTTTGCCAAGGGGTGTTTCTTGTGAAGGGAGGAGGGCCAGCAAGCCGCCCCATGGTGGGGAGGATTGGTGTGCTTTTCCTGGAAAGGCGATTGCACAACATGTGGCAGAGTTTGTGTACCCTGCCTCCGTGGGGCGCCCAAGAAAAGGTAATCAGAGAGGCAGAGGTAAGATCTATAGACAAGACTTCATAAACAATATGTATGCATATTACACATATAAAACATATATACACACACACACATATGTGAGATCCTGAAGAATCAGGAACCATCAAAATGTTCCAAAATAGCCTAGCCGGTTTGGCTCAGTGGATAGAGCGTCAGCCTGTGGACTGAAGGGTCCCGGGTTCGATTCCAGTCAAGGGCACATGCCCGGGTTGTGGGCTTGATCCCCAAGAGGGCGTGCAAGAGGCAGCCAATCGATGACTCTCTCATCATTGATGCTTTGATCTCTCTCTCCCTCCCTCTCTGAAATCAATATAAAGGGATGGGCTCCCAGAACCCGTCCCTCGTCAGCCGGTCCCCAATGAAAGGTATTGCCTGGGGGCCAGGCTGACCACAGCTGGCACCATCCAGCCCTGAGTTTCAGCTACACCTGCACCCCAGTTCCCCTTGAAGCCCCGAGACCAGAAGATGGAGAAATACCAGCTTATTCAGCATCAGAGATCTTTATTAACGTACCTTTTCTAGTTGGATACAAATAAAACGGTTACAAACTACAGTCATCCGACCAGAGCCACTGAGCAGGGAGACTAGCCATGAAAAAAAGTTTATTAAAAAAATAGACAACGTGTGTAAACACCTTTTCCACGCGCGAGGCTTCATAATACAGCGCACAGACCTCGGGTCTCGGCAGGGGGAGCACCTTCATTGTTGACTAACAGGAATCGGGTTAATTTATCTTTCGGGGGGCTACAGGTCTACAGGAAAATAAATAACAGCTTCCGCTCAGTACGCACGTAGAGAATCGCCAATGTGAAGAGATCCCAGTGAGAACAGAGCTATCTGCAGAGACGTGACAGCGTGAAGCGTCTCTGGTAATTACCTCTTTAAATGGCTTCCCTTCTAGAGTCATTAAAACAGAGTTGACTACAATCAAGCTAAACGGGACCAGGAAGCCGGCTGGTGTGGCTCAGTGGTTGAGCATGGACCTAGGAACCAGGAGGGCACGGTTCGATTCCCGGTCAAGGTCACATGCCCGGGTTGTGGGCTCGAGACAGCCGATCCGTGCAGGAGGCAGCCGATCCGTGATCCTCTCTCATCACTGATGTTTCTCTCTCTCCTTTCCTCTCTGAAGTCACTAAAAATACATATTAGAAAAAAAGAACAGGACCGGGAGACGGGGACAAGACAGATGGACACCCATCACAACCCCCGTGCCCCAGTACTTTGGTAGAAACACAACTGAACACATGGTTTCTCTATGCCTCTTCCAGGTATTAATTCAACACCCACCCTAAAGTAAAGCCGCATCGTAGAAGGGATGGTAGGTAACACAGCACAGCGCAAGGAGCACCTGAGATTCTGCTGCGAGGAATCTTACAACACAAGGTGGTTTTCTTCAGGGGAAAATCCAGAAGGAAATGAACTGTGAAATAGCTACACAGCACTTGAATCCTAACCGTGCTGCTGTTTCCGCACTTGGCAATGTTTCTCTCCAACTGTATTCGGGGTTATTCAGATAACGATGCATTGAAACAGAGAAAAATGACAGGACGTGACCTGAATGCGTGCAACGCAATGATACGCGTGTCCGTTTTTAAAGATTCTGCCACAAAAGGAGAAGGCTTTCCGCTCTGGGGGGCGGAACCCCTGGCTACTGGAGCCGGAAGCCCCGCTCTCTACGGGGAGGACCGGGGAGGCAGGTCTCAGGCTCACAGATCGCGCGGAGCCCAATGCCAAGGTCTGATCGTGTGCACATCTGCTTTGGACGTCGAATGGGTACAATGTGAAAGTTACATTCAGTAGATTCTCCTCCAAGAGAGAAATAGTGCAAAGTTCAGGTGAGAATTGGATGTATTTAGCCATTATAACCCTACTGCTGGGTCTAGGTCCCTTACATAGGATTTTGTATCTATTCTGGTTACCATTTTTTTAAAAAAATAGACACCTTTGCCCGGCCGGCGTCACTCAGGGGTTGAGCATCCACCTAGGAACCAGGAGGTCACAGTTAGATTCCCGGTCAGGGCACATACCCGGGTTGTGGGTTCCATCCCCAGTGTGGGGCGTGCAGGAGGCAGCCGATCCATGATTCTCTCTCATCATTGATGTTTCTCTCTCTCTCTCTCTCCCTCTCTGAAATCAATAAAAATATATTTCTTAAAAGATAGGCACCTTTACTTACTAATAGCACATTCCTCTTCTTGGCTTTTTGTTGCACAAAAGAGAGTTAGAGAGAGAAAGAAAGGTGAGAAGAAAGGAAAGGAGAGGGAGAAAGGGAAGGAGGGGACAGGGTGACCCACCACTTCCTGTGCTGTCAGCTCACAGACAGCAGACATGAGAGCAGCGGAATTAAACGTTGTGCTTCCCTAACTCTCCCTAGCAGAGCTGTGCGTTCTGCGTGGCCACACACTCTCACATTGGAGCGTGTTTCACGTCCCTAGGCAGGAATCCAGCGGCAACACCGTCTCCTTAGACGGCCGGCCTGCAGCGCTCACGTCCATGTCCCTCTCGGACCCATGACCGCTGCAGGCACGGGGCCGCCGCTCTGCGAGACCCAGTAGCATGGAACAACTCAAAGACAGACGCAGTGTTTTAATTGTTCACCTCACAAGAGAGAGGAATGCTTGCATCACATAAGGCACTAAGACAGGAACTCCTTCTCCAGCTGGTGGACGGACGGACGGCCGCTCCCACTCTTCACCCGGCACAGGGGCGGCGTGCAGTCCTGGCTCTGGCCCTGCACGTCGGCGTCCAGCAAGGAGGGCCCGAGCGACCTAGTTCTGTCCCGGGCTCCGAGGGGATAGCCAGGGGTCGGTGCCCCGCCGCCCAGGCCAGGGTCGGTCTGCGCGGGCTCTGTCCTCCCCGGGAAGGCCTGGGGGGCGTCCACGGGGGCTGGGAGGGCGGAGGCGGGAGGCACAGGGGTGAAGGCTCTGTGTTTT
>NW_006286683.1:21652-23479 GCF_000327345.1 Myotis davidii
GAATATATTTTTAAAACACAGAAACCTGACCACCAGCCGGGCTCGCGTGGGCTTTCTGATTTAAGGTGCTATTAAATTATTACATATTTAAGTGACTGACGCTTAATTATCCTTTTCCCAGAACCCAGATATGTGAAAGGAAGGCGTAGGGTAGAATTCGAAGGCCTGTGTGCCTGTTAGAAACACATCTGTAAATGGAGACGCTGGGAAATGCCATCACTTGTCCGGGGCCCAGATGCGGGGTGACACTCTGCCGCCTACAGTGGTGTCCGTACCTTCCCTCCGAGCGCCTACCTGGGGCCAGAGAGGCGTTGCCATCGGACACCGTCCGCCTGTGACTCGCTGCCCTTTTCTTCGAAGAAGCGCAGGGAGGCGCGTTCCCACGGGTCAGCTCCGAGGAGGGGAGACCCAGGTGCCTCCACACCCCGCTCTCAGCCTCGCGTCTGGGTGGGGAGGCGGGCTGGCATCCTCCTGCGGCCGGACAGACACCCGGAGTGGGCACGTCGTCGGGGGCACGCATGCTGTGCGCACCGCCCTCAAGGGAATCCCCGCCCTCCTCCTGCAGCAGGCACTTGGTGGAGAGGGAAGGCCTGGAGAGAAGACCCAGGGCGCTGGGCGGGGGCAGCGTGGCCGATGCCCGGGGGCGATCGGCGGCCCCCCGGGGCCAGGGTGCCCGCTGCAGGATGCCCTCGCGTTTCTTCCTTTCTTCCCTGGGCCCCGGCTCCTCCGCGGCCGGCACCCGGGGCAGCTCTCGGATGTCCAGGCCCAGGGCCACGGCCGCCAACAGCGCGGTGCAGCTGTACAGGGCGCCCTCCGTCCTTCTCCTGGGGGGCGGCCTGCTCAGAGTGTGGGTCGGGGTCCCCTGAGGGGTGCCCGCGGCTGAGGCAGCCTCCTCCCAGTTCTCAGTCTCCAGCGGGCTCTCTCGCTGCCCGTCTTTCCCCAGAGGCGGGTCCGCCGGGGCTGGCGCTGAGGGTTTGATCTGCTGTGGTTTTCTGGGCTCTGATCCGTCCGCAGAGGGTCTCGGGTCTTCGCAAGCACCTGAGAAAGGCAGAGATGCACCAAGGAGGAGCGTCTTCCAGGGAAAGTCCTTTAAACTACACGCGCAATAGCTCTAGTGCCAATTTGGCTCCGTGGATAGAGCGCCAGCCTGTGGACCAAAAGGTCCGGGTTCCATTCCGGTCAAGGGCACGTACCTCGGTTGCAGGACCCTGGTCAGGGCACGTGCAGGAGGCAACCAATCGATATGTTTCTCTGTTTTTCTGTTTTTCCCCCTCCTTCCCACTCTCTCTCTAAAAGATCAATGGAAAAATATAAGCCCTCGGGTGCACTGAGCACCTAGTATAGGTAACCAAACCCCAAAGTATCTACCCAGTGTCTACACGAAAGAGAGGAGAGGCTGTTGTCAAATGAAATCCATAGATTAATGGTGCCCGAACGGAGTGTGCCCAAAGTGTCCTGGTATGCCTCTAGGACAGTGGTTCTCAACCTGTGGGTCGCGGCCCCTTTGGGGGTCGAACGACCCTTTCACAGGGGTCGCCTGAGACCATTGGAAAACATCTATAATTACATATTGTTTTTGTGACTCGTCACTATGCTTTCATGATGTTCAATTTGTAAGCATGAAATCAGGGGTCACCACAACATGAGGAGCTGTATTAAAGGGTCGCGGCAGGAGGAAGGTTGAGAACCGCTGCTCTAGGAGGCGGAGTTATGGGGATCACAAGATTCTAAGAAAGAAGTAGGATGGCTCCTCGGAGGACTCCCTCTGTCTGGACAGGCACAGATAACCCCACGTAATAAAAGCCTAATATACTAAGTGTCCAGTCG
>NW_006286683.1:23595-24365 GCF_000327345.1 Myotis davidii
TGGTGTTGTTTGCTGCACGTACCTGGTTGGTCCACAAACAATGATGCCAAAGGCATGGTTTTGTGATGTTTTATGAAGAGGGTTGACCAAGGACTGTTGCCATCCGAGAGAGGTCTTATCCTACGAGAGAAAGACAATTATTTCATTTCCTTCCTTCCTTCCTTCCTTTTTAATCCTCACCTGAAGGTATTTTTTCCATTGGTTTTTAGAGGGAGTGGAAGGAAGAGGGAGAGACAGAGAGAAACACCGATGTGAGAGAGAGACATCGACCGGTTGCCTCCTGCATGCCACCGACCAGGGCTGGGCCAGGAGCCTGCAACCGAGGTACATGCCCTTGACCAGGAATCGAACCCGGGCCCCGTCAGTCCAAAGTATTTTGTGGAAGAGCCACACTAGAGGGACCAAAGAGCTGCATGTGGCTCGCGAGCCGCGGTTTGCCAACCAGGGGGGTAGGTTATGCATCCACACGTGTAAGCTCTGTGGTTAATCTCTTCCCGCCCCCCTCGCCCCCTTCCCTCTGAGACTCATCCGTCTGTTCTATGCTTCCATGTTTCTGGATCTATTTTGTTCATTCGATCCCAGTTATGGTTAATATCTTCCCGCCCCCCTCGACCCCTTCCCTCTGAGATTCGTCCGTCTGTTCTGTGCTTCCCTGTTTCTGGATCTATTTTGTTCATTCGATCCCACAAATAAGTCTAATTTTGTTTTGTTTTGTTTTGTTTTTTTTTAAAAATATATTTTATTGATTTTTTACAGAGAGGAGGGGAGGG
>NW_006286683.1:24456-27155 GCF_000327345.1 Myotis davidii
GAAGTCTGACCAATGCCATACTCGAAAGGGTGCTGCCACTTGTCGCAGTACCCACAGGCGCCACCAGGTGGCGCACACGTACCGTTCTTTGCAATCAGTTCGTTCTTTCATTTGGATCGAACTGGGTCCCCAGGTACAACCTCTCCTCTTGAAATTCCTTCTTACATCCTCAAACTCTTCCTGTCGGCAGACCGTGCTCCTTCCCCACGTTCTGTTGCTGTCATCCGAAGTCACTGAATAGGGAGCATCACTCATTCATCAAGTAAGAAACTTCAAAGTCAGAAGAATCAAATCATTTGTAAAAAAACAAACAAACAAACAAACTACCTTGCTCAAAACACGTAAACAATGAAGAAGCACAAAAATAACAAATGATTTCTTTCACTGGTGAGCTTTCTCTAATGAGAAAATTCGCACAAAAGTTGCAATAAGTTAAAAGAAAAGGTACAAAATCTAGGCCAAGTAGTAGCAAAGACTGGATTATTTATTTATCTATTTAATATTCTGTGACAGTTAGAATTTCACTGTATTTGGGGGGAAAAACAAGAGCCAAGCCCGGCCGGCGTGGCTCAATGGTCGATCATCAACCTAGGAACCAGGAGGTCACGGTTCAATTCCTGGTCGGCACATGCCCGGCGTGTGGGCTCCATCCCCAGTAGGGGGAGTGTAGGAGGCAGCAGATCCATGATTCTCTCTCACCATTGATGTTTCTCTCACTCTCTGTCCCGCTCTGAAATCAATAAAAGTATACTTTAAAAAATGTTATCAATGGAAGAAAACTAGATTTAGGAATGTAAGTCTAAATTTTGTTTTCCCAATAGTTGTGACACCTATTCGATGTCAAATGCTCAGTTACAACCAGTTGAACTAGTGACAGAAACAGACACGGGCCCAGGGCTGGGCGGGGTGGAGCTCACGCTGTATGGCCCGGAGCCGCGGGATCACAGTGGGGCTGCTGGGCGGACTGGACCCGCTGCTGTTCAGACTCCTCCGTTTGTCCAGGTTGGGAGAGGCCTGCACGGTGATCTTGTGCTGGAAATCTGTCAGAAGGGAGAGAAAGGACTGAGATTTCCTGGTTTGAAGTTATTTTCACAGCCGAGTCTTCGGCACATAGCAATCCGAGCGAAAACTGCCAGAGAGCCCGGCTGACGGGCTCAGGGGTTGAGCGTCCACCTATGAACCAGGAGGTCAGGGTTCGATTCCTGGTCGGGGCACATGCCCGGGTTGCGGGCTCCATCCCCAGTGTGGGGCGTGCAGGAGGCAGCCGATCCATGGTTCTCTCTCATCATGGATGTTTCTCTCTCTCCCTTCCTCTCTGAAATCAATAAGAGTATATATTTTTTTAAAAAAGAATCATTAACAAAAAAGAAAAGAAAAGTACTTTGTGGTCACAGCACTTGACAAATGGTAGGTACCCTTACCTACCTGTAAGGGAGGGTAGGCGTCCCGACAGAGCTGTGCAAAGAACTATGGGAATATATGAAAGAAAGAGCAATAGTAGCAGATGGAAGGGGAGACTGTCTTAGTAACCTGTAAAAAATATATATATATATTTATTTAAAACTCAGACACAAGTAAGGGACCTCGTGGGTGTTCTGGCAGTGCCTTCGTCTTTGATTGATTTGCGAGCGACTGGGGTATTTTTACAGCTCAGGAGGGGCAGAGGTTAACGTGGAGAGTTCGTCTGGGGATGATGCAAATCGTTTCTGTCTGGCCAGAAAGACAATCCCAAAGGTTACGGTTTATTGCCTTTCCGGGCATTAACCAGGTTGGTATTTAACCCAGCAATCGAACCCTCACATTCCTTTACTAATGGCCCATAAAGACCTGGTCCCGCTAACTCTATCGAACCAATTTGAATGGGTTCCCTCATTCACCAGTGAGTTGAGAAAAATCTCGGACACGTGTCCATTTCCTATTTGCAGAACCATAATTTGCGTTATTACCTTAAAGAATCACCTAGTATTTGTGGGTTTTTTTAAAAATATATTTTGATTTCAGAGAAGAAGGGAGAGGGAGAGAGGGAAACATTCATGGTGAGAGAATCGTGGATTGTCTGCCTCCTGCACGCCCCACACTGAGGATGGAGACCACAACCCGGGCCTGTGCCCTGACCGGGAATCAAACCGTGACCTCCTGGTTCGTATGTCAAAGCTCAACCACTGAGCCACACTGGTCGGGCTGTGTGCCATTTTCTATTCTGCTTGGAATCTCCTGACACATGTAATCCCTTCATGTTCCCATCACAATGATTTAAAAACATTTTTAAAAGCTTCCCTGGATTTCCTGGTTCTTTTTTATACCTAACGCACTTTAAACTCTCAGACGGAAGTAATTAAAGTATTTGATATATCTTGTCGAGGGTGCTGGCAGCATCTTCCCTGTCCCAAATGACCATGTGACACTAAAGATTCCCAGGAAGCAATAACCCTAACGATGAAATAGCGACAGCTGTCCCGGACTTTCGCCACGCCATGCAGGGTCTGTGCGATCAGATGCACGGGAATTCTGCTTTGGTTTCACAAGGAGAAAATGCACTAACCCCTACAAACAAGATTACCAGAGAGTTAAATACTCGCATGCCACCCTGCCCGGTTTGGCTCAGTGGATAGAGCGTTGGCCTGCAGACTGAAGGGTCCCAGGTTCGATTCCCGGTCAGGGCACATGCCTGGGTTGCGGGCTCGATCCCCAGTGTGGGG